>NC_085138.1:15369176-15453855 GCF_035046485.1 Aedes albopictus
TCAATTACACTGGTCGACAGTGGATCACGCACTTTGACCACTTGTTCCATTTCTGATGGATTTTGGCCCGCTGATTCCGAATCTGGCTTCGGAATTGCTGTAACACGTACAGTTTTTGAGAAAAATATGTTTTTTTTTACAAAATTTCATATTTTTATAAAAAATAAACTATTGTCTTTATATTATTATTTTTTCATATGCTCATTAGTGTGGGTCATCGGAACCGTTTTCTCAGATCAAAGCTTTTTTGGTTCCGTTTCGGGTCCCGAGTATCTGTGCAGAATTTGAGCACGATCGGTTGCGTCTACACTTTGCGCATTGCAATTGAAATTTGTATGAGATTTTGTGTGGGAAAACATACTTTTTTGCATTTTTGTCATAAGTTGAAAAAGTTTGTCTGAAACTTTTTAACCGATACTATAAAATGATAGCCTAGGATGTTCTGAAAAACTTTGTTGAAGACCGCAAAGCGATCCGATGCTTGTGAAAATAGTTATAACCAACGAACCGCATGCATGTGTTTATGTTTTAACATGTAAAGGAATAACAATAGCAACAAAATCATGCTGTTTCGCCAAGCAATGCCAACGCTATAACTTTTTTCATAAGCATCAGATCACTTCGCGGTCTTCGATAAAGTTTTTCAGGACATCCTAGGCTATGTTTTCACTTTATCGGTTACATGGTTTTAGAAAAATTTGAGCTTGTTATGAGAGAAATGCAAAAAAGTGTGTTTCCCTTGTAAAACCCCATACAAACTTCAAACGCGATGCGCAAAACGTAGACACAACCGATCGTACCCAAATTTTGCACACTTATTTGGGTCCTGAAATGGGATCATAAAGGCTTTGATCTGATGGGATACCATTGAATTTTTCATTTTCCCATATAAACGATGACCCACTCTAATGCTCATCTCAACCAGTATTTACATTCGAAAGATTTTGATCCACTGATTTAGAATCTGACCTTAGAATTTCAGTACAGAGTGCGGCAGGAAAAAATGCGAAAAGTTCAAGGCACTATTACACGCTAAATAGAGGATATATATGTGTATTTTATCATGACAGTGTATCAGTCAATGTCTATATTCTAGCACTGAAAAATAAAAATGAACATATTTGATGTTTAACATGTGATAATGTAGGCCTAATAAGCGGATATCAATAAACTGCGCGCCCAATGGTCATTAAACAAAATGACTATAACAGTAACAAAATTAGCTCAAATTCGATGAACAACCAGACCATGTAGAGCCATGTAGTTTCACATACCAGATGAAATAAGTACATATATTTGATGATATTGTAGAGAAAATCAAAAATTTTGTTTTATCAGATGCTAAATTAAGCGACCTGTGCGATTTTTTGCGGTTTGAAAATTCTGGTTGTCTTCATCTTCAGGCGCCGCCCTGTAAAGGTTAGTGACCAAAATGGGAAATTTTTTAATTAACTTTTCAGAAAACTAGCCTATTATAGATCATGGAACGTTGAAACATAGATTGGTTAATGTCAAATGGACGAAAATGAGGTTTGAAGTTGAAAAACACTTTCGCATTTTTTCCTGCCTCACGTACAGTTTTTGAGAAAAATGGGGTTTTATTCACAAAATTTCATATTTTCAGAGAAAATAAAATTATTGTCTTTTTAAATTTGAAGTTTTTGTCTACTCATCTTAACCAATATTTTTTATTAAATAGATTTTGATCCACTTATTCGTAATCTGTTCTAAGAATTACTGTAACACGTAAAATTTTTGAGAAAAAGGGATTTTATTAACAAAATTTTATATTTCCATAGAAAACAAAATATTGTCTTTATATTTATTTTTTTATCTGCTCATCTTTGCCAATTTTCATATTCAATAGATTCTCGTATACTGATTTGGAATCTGACTTCAGAATTCAGAAACGCATACAGTTTTTGAGCAAAATAGGGTTTTATTCACAAAATTTCATTTTTTCTTAAAAAAATGAAATATTGTCTTTATAATTTAAATTTTTCTCTGCTCAGCATAAACAATAATTAATTTTAATGGATTTTGATCCATTGATTCGTAATCTGACATAGGAATTTGAGTAAAACGTATTTTTTTTGAGAAAATTTGGGTATAATTCACAAATTTTCATATTTTTATAAAAAATAAAATATTGTCTCTATTATTTTATTTTTTATTATCTGCTCATCATGAACAATATTTATATTTTATGGTTTTTGAGTCACTAATTCGTAATCTGACATAAGAATTTGTATAACACGTAAACTTTCTTAGAAAAATAGGGTTTAATTCACAAAATTTCATATTTTTATAGAAAATAAAATCTTGTCTTTATAATTTTAAATAACTGATTCAGAATGTGACTTAAGAATTTGTGTAACACGTACAATTTTTGAGAAAAATGGAATTTTATTTATAAAATTTCATAGAAAATAAACTATTGTCTTTACAATTTTAATCTTTTTATCTGCTAATCTTAAACAATATCTATATTCAATACATTTTTATTTACTGATTCGCAAACTAATCTAAGAATTTTTGTAAGACGTTCAATTTTTGAGAAAAATGGGGTTCGATTCGCAAAATTTTATATTATCATATAAATAAAATACTGTGTTGTTATCATCATTTTTTATCTACTAACCATAACCAATACTTATATTCAAACGATTTTGATCCTCTAATTCGGAATCTGACCTAAGATTTTGTGTAACACGTACAGTTTTTGGACTGAGTTCACGAATTAACGCGGTACGTATCCCCGGCGTGAAAAAAAAACCTGACTGTGCAAATACATAAGGACAATTCGCTGAATTCTCATCATACCGTATAATTTTTGTAGCACGTACAGATTTTGAGAAAAATTGAATTATATTTAAAACATCACATATGGTCATTGAAAATAAAATATTGTCTTTTTTTACTGCTCATAGAAACAAAAATTCGTATTATTCAATTAAATTCAATCTTATTTGATAAGCTGATTTAGATTTATTGCTCAGAAACTCTGTTAAACGTACAGTTTTTGTGAAAAACACATTTTTTACATGAAAAAAATGAATTTATGAAAAAATAATATTTTTTTCATGAGAATGTGAAATTTTGTTGATAAAACCCAACTTGGAAAAAAAATGAATGTGTTACAGCAATTCTAAGGTAAGAGTAAGGAATAAGTGAATACATTAAATACAATCTATTACGATCTAGTAAAAAGTTGTCCATTAATGACGTAGGGGTTTATGGAGGGAAGGGAGTTTGAGAAATCTTTCACGCCATACAAATAAAAAGTGGGTTCTCATACAAAAAAACTGAACGTGGTACAAAAATTCTGAGGTTAGAATTCGAATAAGCAGATTGAAATTTATTACATATAAATATTTGTTTTGATGAGAGGACCATAAATTAAAACAAAAGTAATATTTTTTCTGTGAAAATACTGAATTTTGTGAAAAAACCCTATTTTTCTCAAAAATTTTATATGTTACAGAAATTCTTAGGTTTATTTTCCGAATCAGTGGACCAAAATCTATGAAGCATAAATATTGGTTAAGATGAGTAGATAAAAAAAATCTTTAAAAATGTGAAATTTTGTAGTAAAACCCTATTGTTCTCAAAACCTGTACGTGTTACTGAAATTTTTAGGTCAGATTCTGAATCAGTGGATCAAAATCTTTTGAATATAGATATTAGTTATGATGAGCAAATCATTATTTTATTTCACAAAATTTCACGTGTTACAGAAGTAAAATTATGAAGACATAGTTTATTTCCTACGAAAATATGAATTCCATGAACATAAATCAATTTTTTTTTTCAAAAATTTCACGTGTTACTAAAATTCTGAGTCAGAGGAATAAAATATATTGAAAATAAATATTGGTTACGATCAGCAGATAAAATGAAATAAAATTAAAAAGACAATATTTTATTTTCCATGGAAAATATGAAATATGATGAATAAAACCATATTTTCTCAAAAATTTTACGTGTTACTGAAATTCTTAGGTCAGATTCTATATCAATGGATCAAAATCTATTGAATATAACTATTAGTTATGATGAGCAGATGAAAAAATCAAAATTATAAAGACAAAATTTTGTTTTGAATGAAAATATGAAATTTTGTGAATAAAACCCTATTTTTCTCAAAAAAAATTACGTGTTACAGAAATTCGAAGGTCAGATTTCGAGTCAATATATGAAAATCTAATAAATATAAATATTGGGTAAGAAGAGCAGATTAAAAAATAAATAAAACTGTAATGACAATAGTTTACTTTCTTTGAAAATATGAAATTTTGTAAAAAACTACATTTTTCTCAAAAATTTCACGAGTTACTGAAATTCGAAGGTAAGATTTTGAATCAGTGGATCAAAATCAACTGAATAAAAATGTTGGTTATGATTGGCAGATACAATAAATAAAGTTATGATGACAATAGTTTTTTGAAATGTGGTGAATAAAACCCTATTTTCTCAAAAAAAACACGAGCTACTGAAATTCTTTGTTAAGATTCTGAATCAGTGGAACAAAATCTATTGAAAATAAAAATTGGTTATGATCAGCAGATTAAATAAAATATAATGATAAAGACAATATTTTATTTTCCATGAAAATATGAAATATGGTGAATAAATCCTTATTTTCTCTAAATTTTACGTGTTATAAAAATTCTTAGGTTAGATTCTGAATCAGTGGATCAAAATTTATTGAGTTTAACTATTGGTTATGATGAGCAGATGAAAAATTCAAAATTATAAAGACAAGATTTTGTTTTGTATGAAAATATGAAATTTTGTGAATAAAACCCTATTTTTCTCAAAAAAATTACGTGTTACAGAAATTCTTAGGTCAAATTCCGAGACAGTATATGAAAATCTAATTAATATTAATATTGCTTAAGATGAGCAGATAAAAAAATAAAATTATAAAGACAATAGTTCATTAAAAATAGAAAATATAAAATTTTGTGAATAAAACCGTATTTTCTCAAAAATTTTACGTGTTACTAAAATTCTTAGGTCAGATTAAGAATCAGTGGATCAAAATCTATTGAAGATAAATATTAGTTATGATGAGCAGATGAAAAATTTAAAATTAAAATACCAATATTTTATTTTCTATGACATATTAAATTTTGTGAATAAAATCCTATTTTTCTCAAAAACTGTACGTGTTACAGTAATTCTGAAGTCTGATTCGAAATCAGCGGGCCAAATTCCATTAGAAATGGAACAAATGGTCAAAGTGCGTGAAAAAAGTTTCAATTTTGTTGACTAGTGTTATCTAATTATTTTGGCGCAGCCTATCATCGTCGAATCATGTTCTCCATGGTCTTCTATTGTAACCAACAAGCGCCACACAGCTTGGTTTTCCTCCGGCATCCTTACATCATGCCCTGCCCATCGTATCATTCCTGCTTTGGCTAACTTCAGAATGCTGGGCCGTAGTAGAGTACATCAGGCACATGTAGGTTTCATCTTCTTACAACGTTCTAATGCAAACGTAAAAGGTCGGGTTATGCACGCCCATTAAATACTTTGCCTTATATTGTCATGAAAACCCTGTTGTTCGTTTTCTCTGCTACTCGGAAGAAGCGTCTTATGCAGCCTGCCATTCGACAACATTGTTGCAAAACGAAAGGTACATCCTCGCTAATCCACGGAATCAGTGTTTCTCAAACACTCAGTGTTGCTTGACAGCTTCATAAGTTGAAACTCACACATTATTCAAGCCCAACAGTGACACCAAGATGCGCAGTTTTGAAAAAAAAAATGCAAATCTTGTGGATGTCTTTAACAAACGACAAAGACCCTCGGCACAAACGCTCAGAATCGAGAATCTCTTATCCAGTCGAACGCCTCACATGTGCAAATTCGCTTGCGCCGCCTGGTGGTAACTTCGGTTTGTTGTTTGGAAGAGATTGCCTCAGAGCGCTACTGCTCGCTGCTCGTCTTCATTAGCGGCGGATCTCGAGCGTGGTGGCACGCGACTTGTTCGCGAGGAAGCGACTTTGCCAGATGCTTGTTTCAATTAACTGCCTTTTTTGGGGAGGTACCGTGCAGCAGCGTGATGCTCTAGCTCTCTAGCTATAGCTCCGCGGCAGTAGCTGTAGGTTGGTATTTTGGAGGTTTTTGGCCGCCGTGCCGTTCGCTAGATTGAATAATTACAATGGAGCATCATCGGTGCACCACAGTTGGTTAGCCATTAGTAAGCTACCAGCTAACTATATACTAGTGTGGGTCATCGGAAGCGTTTTCTCAAATCAAAGCTTTTTTGGTTCCGTTTCGGGTCCTGAGTATCTGTGCAAAATTTGAGCACGATCGGTTGCGTCTAAACTTTGCGCATTGCAATTGAAATTTGTATGGGATTTTGTATGAGAAAACATACTTTTTTGCATTTTAGTCATAAGTTGAAAAAGTTTGTCTGAAACTTTTTAACCGATACTATAAAATGATAGCCTAGGATGTTCTGAAAAACTTTGTTGAAGACCGCAAAGCGATCCGATGCTTGTGAAAATAGTTATAACCAACGAACCGCATGCATGTGTTTATGTTTTAACATGTAAAGGAATAACAATAGCAACAAAATCATACTGTTTCACCAAGCAATGCCAACGCTATAACTTTTTTCATAAGCATCAGATCACTTCGCGGTCTTCGACAAAGTTTTTCAGGACACCCTAGGCTATGTTTTCACTTTAACAGTTACACGGTTTTAGAAAAATTCGTGCTTGTTATGAGAGAAATGCAAAAAAGTGTGTTTTCCCATGTAAAACCCCATATAAACTTCAATCGCGATGCGCAAAACGTAGACATAACCGATCGTGCTCAAATTTTGCACACTTATTTGGGTCCTGAAATAGTATCAAAAAAGCTTTGATCTGATGCGATACCATTGAATTTTTCACTTTTCCATATAAACGGTGACCCACTCTACTATATACATTTGAATTGATAACGGAGCGTGCCACTTTTACCGCCTAGGAACAAAACGGCGACGATCGTGCGAGGGAACAACGGGCACGGATCCGGATGATATATGCGGCGATGACGCCGACGTCAATTGAGCTAGTTAGCTTCTAATGGGCATTTTATTTATTGGATGATGGAACGGTCCCGAATGGTACGAATTTGGAAGTTATGTTTCTCACGCCTGGGGGCTTTCACTACCAGGTCGAAAGTAAGCTGCACTTTCTGAAGTTGAATTGCGAACAAATGCAAACTTTAAAACTTATTAATTTATGAACTATTGAATTTGGAATTAGATATACATATGTACAGTTTCGACCGGGTCAACATGATGGAGCAAATTTTTTTTTCGATTATTTAAGCGGTCAAACTACGTGTAAAGAGGAATGTGATGTGAAAAGTAAAAGCAACATTTCGATGGGCACTTGAACGGCACGGACTGCGTTAGTACAGCAGGGGACGGAAGTGAACCTACTCTCACGCAGTGGGGAATAGAGGATGTCATCAACTAGCTCAATTGCAGCAAAATAACTGACAAGGATAGGATATTGCAGCTGAATTAATCAATACCTGTAGCCCTAGATCCAATTATCCATCCTCGGAATCAACCAGTTGGTCAACCTCCCTTCTGTCCTACGTACGCTGCCATTTGACCCTGGAGGTTAACCTGGCGGTCCTGCGTATGTCTCTTGTGCCGCGCATTTTGAAGCTCTGTATTAGGCCTGTCCACCTTTTCAAAAATGTTCTCTGATTCTCATGTCCACCCCCATATTTTGATCCTAAAAGAAGTAGCTGGTCAAAATTTCAGCCAAATTCATTGAAATTAAGAGGTGCATCAAATCAATTTTGTGTTTTTCGACTATTTTTGAACTTCAAAAAATCATAACCACACTAAAACTTGACAAAACTTAATCTTTTTGGCAGAAATTGAAAGCTATACTTGTTTGCTACAACTTCTCCGAACAACGTGTGCCAATAAAATTGAAGGAAACATGTGTAATTATCACATTTGTAATCAGAAAAAACCTTAAAAAGTTGATTTTTTGATAGATTTCGTTCTGGAACACCCTAATATACGTAATAAGTTGGGTTTTTTTAAAACGGCATCATATTCTCCAATGTTTTTTTTTGGTTATTTGCTTCTTTGACACCAATGCTGTAGGAGTTGAGCAAAAATTACTAAAATTCGAGAAAGCCAAATGTGGCCTAAAAACTAGCTTTTCGGGTGTAATCACGTTACTTCTTTTAGGATGCCAATCAAAATATGGGGGTGGACTTGAGAATCAGAGAACATTTTTGAAAAGGTGGACAGGCCTACTCTGTATATTTTCTCTGATAAGGATACCGATAGGCACCATACCCGTGATGACGCAGAGTGCATCGTGTGAAACGGTACGGTATGCTTTCGCAACCCTCAGGCACATTAGCCTAAATGTACTTTCCAGCTTACCACGGTAGCTTCAGGTGCTTAGCACCGTGCCCGAAGTCGGGCCGCCATACCCTAGTATGGACGAGGTGACACTAGCCAGAAGCTTGCGCTTGCTGGCATACAGCGTAGAGCTATTGGACATTATTCGGGACAATGCCACTATAGCTGTGTAGACTCTTTCGCAGACATAATCAACTTGGCTACCGAAGGTAAGCTTATCGTCGAAAATCGATCACCCGATTTTCTATTGTTAACAACTACCACGTTAGATTTGTGGTGAGTCAATTCCAGTTTTCTGGATCTTATCCACGCCGTAAGTTCCTCATCGGTGAACTTCTCCTCATCGCCAGCTCCAGTCCCCGGGTGTTCTACGAAAGGAGGTCAAGAACAAGGATCATGGCGCGGAAAAAAACCCCCGACGATCTCCTCCAAAATCTCTGGAGATTGCTCTGTAGGAGCCATTACTCCTCTCTTCTTGGCCTTCACGATCCTGTAGGCATCATCCCACGGATTTGCAGGCCTTTTTACTTGCTCTTATCTCAGTCTTCAGCGTGGATTTTGCAGCGGCGAACACCACCCGCCAGTCCTGCAAAATATCAGTCTCAGTGCCTGTTTTTCAGCCGAAAATGAATGACTGCGGAGGTCGTTTTCAGTTCCTCGATGTGAGAACTGACAGAGTCCGAGAGCTCCATTCGTGAGCGACCCAACAAGATCAATTCCCAATCATCCACACACTACTCATGCTGAAAGGCCATTCGTCTCAAGCGGTGGCTTGTGAGAGTGAGTGCCCTATACGCTACCACGGGTGAAAACACTCAACTACAGAACATTGAATGGAAATTTAGCCCTGTCAGCTCTCGCTTTCAGCACGCTGCGTGCGAGTGTGAGTACCTATTTCATTTCGCTCCCGTGTTGCTGATCGGAAAGCAACATTGACAGGAAAACCAAAACAGAGAAAATGAAAAAAGCAAAATATCGCTATCATAAAGGCCTGTCGAAAAATTGCAGCACTGCCACCCGCCGTTTCGTTTCGCTCTTCCTCTGTTACATACGAGGACTTGACCTTGGTCTAGTCGCCTCTTCCTCTATTCGCTGCCTGGTTTTGCTGTAGTCAATACTGTAGCGAACCGCCAGGTGATCGCTGTTAGTGTATGCACCATATACCCTCCAGTTGCCAGACATTAGCCAGATCGACATCTAGGATAGCCAATGCTTCTAGCAGGATCTGACCCCGCTAGTTCGTGAAATGGCTTTCCCATTTCACAGTCCAGGTATACTGCCGTTCTACGCCCAGTTGTCCCATGTTATATGGGAATCCCATATAACATGGGACAATTATGCGTAGAACGGCAGTATAGAAGTCACCCACTATTACCAGGCATTCGCCCTGCCAGCGCGGTCGTCATATAGTCTAACGTCTCGTGAACTGCTCGATCGACCACCGTGGAGGCGCATTACAGCTTCATAAGAAGACCTCGTTTACTTTGGCGACAACGAAGCCTTCATAGGTAGTAGACACCAACTCCTGGACGGGGTATTATCCGTCGTCCATATGCGTCCCCCACTCAGAAACCGTCTGACAAAACAGTTGATAAGCGTAACAGTGGTTCAAGTTCATCTGCGTTACCTGCAAAGGTATTTGTTCACTGCGGCTTGCTTGAAGGCCGGTGACCTTGGACCACCCGTTGGATGCCTGTTGTTCACTGATTTCCCCGTACAAATCAGACAAATGGGTGGACTCGTGCAGCCTTGTGCCTTATGGCCTTCGGCGCCGCATCTCCTATACAGTTTGCTCCTGTCAGGGCCTTTGCAGCCCCATGACTTGTGTCCTGGTTCCTGATACCTGAAACAAACCTCTGGTGGCTCATGAAAGGTCAGATGGCATACTGACCAGCCCACGTAGTTCTTCCCTACTTTAACGGACTTATTTATGTCCGCCACAGGTAGCTGTACCAAGGTTGCCCGTGTCCCTGCCGGCCCTTTCCGTAACCGAACGGCTGCGGTGGCCGGCAGCCTGCACCACGCGCTGTTACCGCACTGCCATGACGAGCTCTTCCGCTTCAGTGACCTGTGTAGGCAGCGCCCTTCCGTTATTTTTCACGCTTTAGCTCGAGGATCATTTCACCTGTACCAGCACGTCCAATAATGTGCACGTCGGCTCCCAGATCCACGAGCTCGCTCCACATCGTCCTCAATACGTTCGAGTACTAAGACTGTTCGGTCTTGATGACGAGCGCGTCGCTTCTCTCGCGCTTGGCTCTCTTATGCCTTCTTGGTTTTGCGTCCCTGATCTCCTCAACTAGCGGCTTTTTTCTTCTGCCTCTTCTGCTCAACTTTCGTCCAAAGGGGGCCCTCCTCTTGGTTCGCCCTACTCTGTTTTTGCTTAGGGCCTAACAACGGTCGTAACCCCCTCTAAGCTTTCATCCGGGGCGGGCCAGCCTTTTCAGGCCCACCCTTCCCAGCTTCCCGGCACGCCTGGCTGGGGCCCAACTTGCCGCCATTACTGCCGACCTTCGGGGCTAGTATCCGCTCAGTCTTACGAGCACCGCCAGATAGCTCCTTACCCGACGGCTGCCTCACCCGCTGCAGTCGCATCCGCCACATCTTTTGGACTTCCTCCTGGAGGCCTCCGTCTAAGTAGACTTCGTAACCTATGCTTTCGCCGGTTCTGGCGCTCCTGCAGTGTTCAGGAGTCTCTCGTGATCTTGTTTGGCATCGTCCATCGACTTACGAAGTCGCAACAGGGCCGTTTTAAGGTCCTTGCTTATGTTGGACTTCGTGGACGCAAAGTGGATGATCTTGCCAAGCTGCTGCTCAGCCACCTCTATTGCAGACAGCCCATCTCTTTCATGGTTGATTGCCGTTATCAACCACGCTCCGTCCACTACCTTCCCCGGCAGGCTAGTCGAGGATTAAATCGAAGCTCCCACGCTGGAGCTGCGTGCGTGGCTTCCTGCTCCTGACTCCTAACTTCTCCTCAACGGAGACCTAGCCAACCCGCTTCTTGCGAAGAGGTTAGTCTCGCCACTACCACTAGCACCTAGTAAGGGACGAAATACTGTGGGAGCGAGGACGGACCCCACAGAAACCGTTAACGATTGAGCATCTTTTTCAGCCCCTCGATCACTCATTCCTCAGTACGGGTCGCTTGGCATCTTGAATTGGAGTTAGTTGTCCAACTCTTGCCGGAAACTACTCGGCTGACTCGCAGATGGGAGGGGAGTTGTCAGGCCCCTGGATTACCGTCCCTGCTGCTCCGTATTCCCATTTGTATGAACTGGTAAATTTGTTAATTTCCATCAACAGTATCAGTATCACGGCGTGCACATCTAGTCTGGAAATAGTAAGACGAAGGAATCGAGGGATCCGGAGCAATGCAAATCGTTCTAACAGACAAGCTCTTCGGTCTCCAGTTAGTCTAGTGGTTAAGAGTATGGATCGCCAACCCAGAGACGGCAGGTTCGGTTCCCGTTCCGGTCGAGAAAATTTTCTCGACTCCCTGGGCATAGTGTATCATTGTACTTGCCTCACGATCAAACGATCAAAACGATCAATTCTGACTACACACCAAAAATTCGATTGAGGGTTTCAGCAAAATTTTGCTGAATTTTGCCGAGCTGAAGGTTTCAGCAAAAAAATTGCTGAAATGCAGCAAAATTTGCTGATTTGTTCAGTAAACTCTGCTGATCACCAGTAACGTTTTGCTGAAATTCAGCAAACTTTGCTGAAAGTTCAGCAAAAAATTTTGCTGGACCCTTCAGCTCGGCAAAATTCAGCAAAATATTGCTGAAAGCGTTTGGTGTGTATACATGTCAATGGTTGCTCCTCCGTGATTGATCTGAACTGGTACCAATTGTACTGAGATCCAACTGAATAAGGGGCTGGGAAATTCCACTTATTCTCAAAGTGCAATTTTAGCAGCTCATGCATATTCGATCAATAACGGCGCCGGCCAAGTCCTTATAGTCAGCTGGGAAGGGAAAGGAATGTTAGAGTGTACTGGTTGTTGCTACTAGAGACCGAGAGCACTCTGCGTCCCCACAACCCGCACGGAATGGGGTATTTGTTAGACGGAAAGGATGGCAGATCTGGGAGTCACCGTTGGGTCGGTGATGCGATCCATGGATAGGGGTTATTTATAGTGTTCGTGATAGATTGTGTGGTGAATAAGGTGAATAAGGTCAAGCGGCACAGCACGCTTTGGTTGCATAACTTACAGGCGTTATATATACGCTGTGCTGTGAGTGGAAGTCGGAAGGGAGGGAAACGACTTTTTTTTCAATTCGTTTCTGGTTCTAGCGATGGCTATGAACATATGAATATACATGAGTTGTATATGTAGAGAAGAGAGAGCGAGAGAAAGTGGATAGAAAGATACAAAGTAGGATGAAAAGGACGGGCCAGGGATTGAACCCATGACCTGCTGCATACGAATCAGAAGCGGTAGCCACTAGACCACCAAGCCCGTCATAGTGTATCATTGTACTTGCCTCACAATATACAAACTCATGCAATGGCAGGCAAAGAAAGCCCTTCACAATTAATAACTGTGGAAGTGCTCAATCTAATCTAATCTAATCTAATCTCACACTAACGCAGCCATTACTTGAATGCATCCTGGAAAATGAAGACTTTTCAAGTCTATCATTTTTCTTGTCTAATGGCCAGGCCAACTGCGCAGCATGTACCGCAGAGAAGATTTCAAGGGATAGAACCAAGGATAGAACGATTTCAACATAATCAATATTTGAAAACATTCTACACCTTGAAATCGAGGGGAAAGATGGAAGCGTGGACCTCCCGTACCAAACGCTTCCAGAACGATATAGATATTTAAACATGTTCGCATGTATCAATATGATGATGTGTACGGTGATTTGCTAAAAAGATTAATTAGTGCGCCAGCTATGATGTTAAGATTCACTGAAAAGATTTTTTTTTGTTCGTGAATTTTAACTTATGCTAATTCTTCACACTCACTGAAAAGAGAATAAAGGATTAATAAATAAATACTGCATAAGATATAAGTGATACGCTCGTTACACTTACTATTTTTCAAAATTATACAGTAAAATTACCTGAATCTTCCTAAAACAAAAGGATTATTAGCAGGTAAAAACAAAACATAAACATAACAAAAAATACATCAAATTTTAATCTGCAATGCAACCACTTTAGGCAGGAAAATAGCAAGATTAAAATTTGATGCAATGTGGTAGATCTTACACCGTAACGCACCGTTCTAAGGTGATCTACCCACGTTACGGGACTTAATAACTGTGGAAGTGCTCAAAGAACACTAAGTTGAATCGAGGCAGGCCAAGTCCCAGTGGGGACGTAGAGCCATTAAGAAGAAGAAAAAGTAATGAGATATTATGCAGTGAAGCAGTGAAGTTACTGTTACTCTTTCCTACTACAGTATAACTCGGATGCATAGCCTGTGATGGAATGTAGGAACAATCTATGAGAAAGAAATTCAACAATCTCAACACCAAACAATAGCTAATACGTAAAACTAGAAAGAATAGCATTTGATTAAAAGAAGGAACGATTTTAGAAGATCGTTTAGGTAAAATCTATTAAGATAATATTATATTTAATGTGGAGTTAAGGAGAGTTTATAGCGTGATCAGGTGTGAGAGATGAGGGAGTTGGGATTATTTAAGGTTCCATAAAAACTTTCTTGAGTATAAGTCACCGAATCTACATCAATAACGTTTGTGTTTGAGTGGAACTCATGCTTGCAGAGCCTGATGTTACTATGTACTGTCAAGTGGTGAGTTTGTTTGTTTGAACTCCCTTGAGTATAGGTCATTGGATTTACAAGCGTTATCAGTCTGGAAAATACCTTCAATAGCTCTGAAACCCCACTGAAACCACATCGAACCACTGTAATGCATCTGATATTCTCCGAACCCCCCTAAAACTCCCCTGACAGCCCTTGTAACGATTCTGAAACCCACAGAAATCCCTCCGGTATACCCCGAAATACTTCCGAAAACCTCCCCGGATCTCCTGTAACGCATCTGAGACCTTTCGAAACCCCCCGAAAATTCCGCTGAAACCCCCTGTTAGGTCTCTGAAACTCCATGCAATGCTTTCGAAAACCTTCTCAAACACCGTGTAACGCCCCTGAATTCTGCTCCGAAAATCAGTCACACATCCGTTTCTCGAGTTATACTCATGTCTGTCATGAAATGACTTGAAACACCTCTGAGCCAGCCCTGTTCTCCTGAAACTCCCTTGAAAGCCCTCTGGAACCTCGCACCTGTGCACGTGGATTATGGCGAAGTTGAAGAATCGCCCCTTGATCCTCAATCGGCACATTCTTTTGCCGATCGGCCAACCATCGATCACGCGCCACTGCATATCGCCCATCACGATGAAAGCTGTTTCAACTAGCGCTATTGAACGTGTTCCCTACATCCAGAGTCACTACTGTATAGCAGCGAATCCTCCTCTAGTTACGCTGGAGCGCTATTTTGGTGTTCCCTGGAACCAACAAGATAGCTTCTACGATCGACCTTCCTTTCTGGAATTCGAACTGGTTGTTCGAAAAACCCTTTTCAACCTCGGTGTGCGCGGTGTTGAGGATGATCTTCTCGACCACCATCCTTGTCGTGTCGATAAAAGAATATTGGTATATATGCTTACAGGTCTCCGAGCGGTTTCCCCGCCTTTGGCAATAGTACCAGTCTCTGCCACTTCCAAGCTCCCTCGTTCAGAGGTTTTACGAATATTCCTGGAGCCTCTGCAACAATAGTCACTTTTGAGGCATGGTTCGAAACTCCGTCCGAACCTAGCGCTTTACGAACGGAATACCTTACAAATGCCAAGCAAAGAGCGCAACCTGTGCTCTAATACCTAACGCTGTTGTTGCTGTTATTTTATAAAATGAGAACATAACAGTTACAATTGGAGGTCTTTGAGCAGAGTTTGGCATTGAAGTGGTATTTGTAGATTTAGCAGTGAAATAATTGAATAACAAGTTTTTATATTTCATCATGGAGCAGTCGAATTAAAGAACAAATTCATAGTAAGAGTTGTTATTACTTTGTTATTCAATACCTTTTGAATAACAAGCTCAGCCCTTGAAATTTAAGGCATGCATTTATTATTGAATTAAAATTTTCTAGGTGTTAATCATACAAAATTAAGGTATCCATTCTTATTATTTTGCCTCATTACCATCTAATGAAGGGGATATCGAGCTATGGTATTATTTAAGATTCATACCTTGATATGTTATACAGTTCATATTCTTTCCCGCTCAGGTCCTTCAACATCTCTGGAGACTGCTTTGCAGGAGTCATTGTACCAATTGGCTTGGCCATCACGATCCTGTTGGCATCAAGGATTTGCATTAGCACTCTGACAATGACCCTCAAAGCAGGTCTTTTTGCTTACCTATATCGCAGTTATCGCAGACACGCAGAAGGCTGCGCTCACGGCGGAGCGCCTCTCTAAATATTTCGTCATTGAAGTATGATGCCTTCGACTTACGAGGGATTGGGTTTGGCCCGATACCTGTTGTTGTTGTAGTCGAAACTATAGTGAACCGCCAGGTGATCGCTGTGAGTGTAAATACCTAGCTATCATCTACTCTCCAGTTCGAACTGCTTGTTAGGCCAGGACTACAAAAAGTAAAGTCAACAATCGACTCCACACCGTTCCCATGAAAGGTACTCTTGGTACCGACATTAGCCAGGTCGACATCTAGCATGGCCAGTGCTTCTAGCAGGATTTGACCCCGCTGATTCGTAAAACGGCTTTCCCATTCCACGGCCCAGGCATTGGCCCTAGGAGGCCAACCCTAAGAGAAAGAAGAAGAAGTTGGAAACAGTGAAACTAGCCCTCAAGCGCGAATGGAGCGACGCGCTGGTCTTTATAACTGAGGCAGAAAAACATTCATCGAGGTGCTGAGAGCCCTGCGAGGCAAAAATTGTCTCTCACCGCTGGGCGCGAATATAAAAAGCATCCGGCGCACCAGGACTGGAGAGATAGGTAATGCTAGTGCTGAAGAAGTAGGCGGCCAAGAAAGGCACCTTCTACAAGGCACTAGCTTATGCGGTTTTGGGCGGAAAAGTGCAGGTGAGAGCCCTAGCGGCGGAGGCAAATCTCCAGTGTGAAAATCTGGACGAGATCACCTACGCAGCCGGGGCCCGTGGCGTGCGTGGTGGCTACACGTTCACTTCATAAGTGGATGGTCATGGGTTCGATCCCAGCCCCGGCACTTGCAATTTGTCGTCAGTTGCTCTTCTCCCCGAGAGCGGCTGACACCTGACCCTTTTCTGAGCATATGCTCTAACGGATCCGGATAACTGGATATCGGCTAACGGCAATTCGTTATGGATCCCCAATACGGACAGGACAAAGGAACAAGAGCCACACATCATTTTACCATGGATAGGGTAGACAAGTGACAGCAGCGGCAACCAGTTTGATATAGTAGAATAAGAATAGAATACATTTAGGCGTTGTACAAAGTGTAAGTGCAGCTGCCAGTTGGAATCGCTCACGCAATGCCCTAGTGGATAAGAGAACTGTAAATTAGATTAAGTTGTTGAAGATTTAAAAAAAATCACCGACGCAGAAGAGTTCGAAGCCGCACTTAAGCAACATTTCGAGGTAGATGCACCAATTGCATCGATCCGACTGCGAATGGGTCCGCCAGGCATGCAGATCGACACGATCAAGTTTCTAGTAGAGGGGTGAACTAGGCGATTGCAATCGGCAATCGGCCCGCTCAGCATGTACAAGTCGTCAGAGGCGTGTTTGAAGTGCTTCGAGCAAGGATACAAGTCGTGGGCGTGTTAAAGCCCCGATAGGAGCAAATTCTGCAGGAAATGCGGAGTAGAAAGTCACATCGCCAGAAAGTGCAATTTGGCACCAAAATGTCTGATTTGCACGACGAACAATGGTCACACGACGTGCGGGCCTAAATGTCCAGGCACTCAAGGAGATAACCAACCGACGATAATGCAGGTTACACAACTAAACCTGAACCACTGTGAAGCCGCACTACAGTTGCTGTAGCAGTCAGTCTCAGAGTCAAGTACAGACATCGCCTTACTATCGGAACCATACCGCACCTTCCCGGTAAAAGGAACTGAGTAGTAGTGGATAAGTCCAAGCTAGCGGCCATCTATACAACTGGTCGTTTTCAGGTCCAGAAAATTATTTCCACGTCGCAAGAGGGCTTTGAAATAACGAAGATCAACGGGATGTACTACTGCAGTTATTATACTCTCCCCAGGTGACCGATAGACCAGTTCTCGTATATGCTGGATTCGCTCTCAAGCGTACTAGTGGGATTGAGTCCCGTGGTCATCGATATAGACTTCAACGCCTGGACGATTGAGTGGGGTAGCCGCTTGACTAACGCGAGAGGCTGGGATCTATTCGAAGGCGACAAAAAAAAAAACCTACAGTAGGAACGGTGTAGAGTCCTTCATTGATGTGACCTTCTGAAGCCCAGGTCTAAACCTTAGCTCGAACTGGAGGGTTTACGATGGATACACGCTCAGTGACCATCTGGCGATTCGATACAGGGTGGAACACGGAGGAAGACGGCCACAACCAAAAGTCATCGACCGTCATCGGGGATAAGCCGGCATTTGAAGAGCGAATGCTTATGGAGGGTAACACCGACGGTCTATCCAGCGATGATCTAGTCGAGTCCCTAAGCCGTGCATGTGACGACGCAATACTGGTGGTGTTCAGAAAGATGCACAGAGCTCCACCGATGAGGGTAGAATGGAGCAAAGTAAGGCCTATAGGGCTGCTAAACTGGCACTGAACCAAAAGATTGAGGCGTGAAAGCGGGCATGCTCCGAAAATCTCTGCCAGGCAG
Source organism: Aedes albopictus (assembly GCF_035046485.1). Taxonomy (NCBI): domain Eukaryota; kingdom Metazoa; phylum Arthropoda; class Insecta; order Diptera; family Culicidae; genus Aedes; species Aedes albopictus. The sequence goes on from NC_085138.1 coordinate 15,387,428, forward strand.
CCAACACGACCATTTGGAGTGATGCCTACAGAGCAGTTATGGCCGAAACGAAAGGCGAATAAGTATCCCCAGAACGCTCCCCTGAGATGCTGCAGAAAGCCGTAGTCCGCATCACGATACAAGACCATGGGCCCCCGATCCCTATTGTCAAACGGGCCAAAGCGAGGCCGCCCCGGTGACGAACGATGAGCTCATCGGAATAGCGAAGTCGCTTAAGTTGGGCAAGGTTCCGGGTCCGGACGGTATCCCGACAGTTGCCATCTAGATGGCCATCGATGCTAGCTCTGACATGTTCATAATGGCTGTGCCTAGACAGAGGCGAATTTCCTGAGAGGTGGAAAACGCAAAGATTGGTTCTACTCCAAAACACCCGGGAAGTCACCTGGCGACCCGTTGACATACAGACCTATCTGCCTTCTGGACATTGCCAGAGAACTGTTATGTTGGAGCGTATCATTCTGTAGACGCTGATGGTCTATACCGAGAAACCAGATGACTCTGGCATGTAGGATCACCTTCGGTTTCCGGAAGGGTCGATCGACGGTGGACGCTATCAGGGCTGTAACCAAAACGGCCGAGATAGCGCTCCAACAGAAGCGAACGAGAATCCGCTATTGTGCGGTCGTCATGCTGGACGAAATTGGGAAGCCACGTCGTGTATGCCTACAGAATGGCAAGCATGGCGATAAAGGCATTGTCAATGATAATAATATCAAATAGCTAGGCAATAGTCTCGAGTAAGCGTAAGCTGCTCATGACAGTAGCGATCTCCATACTACGGCAAGGTGCCGCTGCATGGCCGAATGCGCTAGAGGTGAACCGAAACGTGAAGCAGCTCGAGAGTACCCACTGCACTGACTGATGTGCCTTAGGGTGGTCAGCGCATACCACACGGCCTGAAAGGACGCGGTGTGCGTGATAGCGGGCATGATGCCCATACCGTCATGGCGGAGGACGAAAAGTGCTTCGTGCGACGCGGCATAAGAGGCGCGAGATGGATCGCCAGAACATCGTCTGTGTTGGCAAAGGGAATCTATTCTTCCTTAGGCGTACCATGTTCTATGGGAATCGCTTATTAACACAGTTAGTGAACCAAATTTCAATCTTTTTGCGTTATCGGAACGAAATCCTACACTATCCTAGAGAGATGTAGTGAGAACCAGGCGATTACATTAGTTGACACATTCTACCGTACCGTGACGTTACAACGATTTGACGCATTTTTGGTCAAATTTTTCACTATAACTCGTAAATTTGACAGTAAACCCTCAAATATTTTTGCATATTTGGATTCCTTGTAAAAATTACAATAAGTTTAATCTGTTGAACAGTAAGTTTTCATGGAAAAAGTATGTTACAAGTGGAAATGAGTAGCGTGACGTTACAACGTTGTAACGTCACGCTACTAATGCCCATTAAAATGCAAAAATATTTGAGAGTTTACGGTCGAATTAACGAGTTATAGTGAAAAATCTGACCAAAAAGGCATCAAAACGTTGTAACGTCACGGTAGAATGCGTCAGTTCCACATTTTTAACTTCTTCCGGTTCCGTTTTGTTCCCATATTGGTTATGAGTACCATGTCGTTGTAGCGAGCTCTCTTGGAACCTTGCCAAAATAGCAAAGTTATTCAGAACAACAACTACTTCCTGGTGATGGATAGTTACGAATTGCCCTACCACGTGGCGCTAGTGTACATAGCGACTTTCGCTACGACTTTGGTGGGATATAGCACTAGATTGAAGCCAAATAGGAAGATGCGATCTTCGGCAAAGTTGTTCAGGACTACAAGTACTTCCAGTTCCGAACGTCACTTTCTCTAGCTATTTGTATGGGAATTGTTCACGGAAATTCCGACATGGAATTTCCTAAGGATTTATCCTGGAATTCTTTTTCAACGATTTTTTTTGAGAATTTTATTTGGGATTTTTGTTTCACCGATTTCTACTGGAATTTCCTCAGAAATTTATTCAAGCATTTCTCCAATGATTCCTTCTGGAACGTATTCATTGTGTCTTCAGGATTCCTCCAGGAATTCCTCAAAATATTGTTCAAGAAATTCCTCCTCTAAGGATTTCTGTGAATATTCATCCGTGCAATTTGCAAAGATATTTCTGCAGGCGCTATTACGGGAATTCCACACGGAACCCTTCAGGGATCCCTCCAGAGGTTCCAACAGAATTTATTCCAGTGAGGGAATTGTTTCTGGAGTTTCTCTTCGATTACTTCTTCAGGCATTTTTTTTAGAATTTCCTCCAGTGATCTTTTCGGGAATTTCTGTAAAGATTCCTCTGGTGATTTTTTGAGAATTCCTTTAGCGGTCCTTTCGGGATTATTTCCAAGATTTCTTTCGGGAAATCATTCGGATGACTCCATTTGGGATCCTTGAATATTTTTTTGCAAATCTTATCATGGATTCAAGAGATTTTCCAGAGATCTCTTCAAAAATTCATCCAGGCATACCTACAGGGAATTTTCAACAGGGATTTTGGAGTTCTTCTAGATGACCTTTTGTATTTTCCTTCATTGACCCATCTTCTAGCGCTTTCTTTCCCCAATGATTCCTTAAAAAAATCCTCCGGAGCTTGAGCGATTTCATTTCAAATAACTCCAGAGCTTCCTTCAGAGATTCATTATGAACCTCCTTCATTGATTATTTAGGAAAGTTTTTAGTGATGCTTTCGGAATAAGTTTTGCAGGAATTTATTCGGAAATTCCTCTCCAGAGTTCCGGAGCCCGTGGAGCAGTTGATCGCACGTTCACTTAATTTGCGATCCCTGTCCCCGATTTATTATTCTGGATGAAAAAAATATGAAATTGGAACCAGAAATGTGTGAATAATCATTATGAGAATATCTTTCTGAAGTTTACATTTTCACGAAAACAAAAATCTGCCGTAAGATCAAAGCTTTTGCATGCGCTGAAACATTCATTCTACTTGAATTGAATTTCTTAGAGAAACCCCTTGGACATTCGCGGAAAGTATTTCTGAAGATATTTTTGGGGAATACTCTCCAAGTGTTCCTGAAATTATCCTTGACCCTTGAAAGTGGGAGCTAGACTCGTACCTTTCTATTTGGCTTCAATTTTGTGATATAACTCACTAAAGACGTATCGGAAGTCACTATGTACACTAGCGTCACGTGGTGGTGGAATTCGGAACTAAGCTCTTCATGACCTGGAAGTACTCGTAGTACTGAACAACTTTTCCGAAACCCTATCTGGCTTCAATCTTACAATATATCTCGCCATAGTCGTACCGGAAGTCACTATGTACACTAGCGCCACGTGGTGGGGAAATTCGGAACTATGAAATCCATCACCAGGAAGTGGTTGTTGTTCTGAACAACTTTGCTATTTTGTCAAGGTTGCAAGAAAACTCGCAACAAAGACATGGTACTCACATTGGCGTAACTAGGATTTTTTCCTGGAGGGGGCCCAGGGGGGGCCTGACTTGAGATGAATTTTAAGCGGGATGGGCGCCCGATATGTGAATATGCAAATCAGTATTGTAGTTTTGAGTAATCAGAATGACTGTTTCAGATTTATTCATAGTTTTGTCGTATATGAGTACGAACAATTCCTCCAAGATTTTTTCCATAGCTTAATTCAGTGATTCCATCTTGGCTTCTTCCAGAAATTCAATCAAGAATTCATCTAGGGGCTGTCCATAAACCACGTGGTCATTTTTTTGGGACTTTTCAACCCCCCCCCCCCCGCGTGGTCATTAGTCCATACAAAATTTTTTATTTGTCCATACAAAATGGTCAATGGCCGTACCCCCCCCCCCTCATGACCACGTGGTTTATGGACAGCCCCCTAGGGAATCCACTAGACATTTTTTCGGGGATTTGTCCTGGGATATCTTTAGAGGTTCCTCCAGTAATTGTTCCAGTGCCTTTTTCGAAGTTTCCTTCAGGAATTTCTGGTATTTCTGCAGGTATTCAGAGATTTCTACAGGGATATCTCCATATATGCCTTCCAAAATTCCACTAGAGATTGCTCTGGATTACATCTGGAATGATTCGAAGTATTTCTGCAGGAATGTATTCCAGAAATTCTTTTAGAAAATTTTACTTAAAGATTCTTAAAAAATACTCCAAGAATTGCTTGAAAAATTTGTACAAAAAACCTTTAGGGATCCTAGTTTTTTTATGTGTATTAACGAGATTTTTAGCCCTAGGCTAGTTCATCTTGGGACCCCCGCTTTACGTCCCTTCCGAAGGAAGAACTCACATTTTGCGAGTTTGTCGGGAGTGGGACTCGATCCCAGGTCCTCGGCGTGATGGTCACCATCCCACCATCCACCATCCCACCAGGTCCGCTCCACTAGGGATTCTAGTATTCCTTCAACAATTACTGCAGACATTGATTTCTTCATTTTTTATCCAGGAATATTCCTACAAAAATTCTTCCAGGTATTCGCTAAGAAAGCTCTTCTGAGATTCCATAAAGAGTTCCTAATGGGGCTTGCTTCCGGGATTCCTCATCGCGTTTCTTCAGAAATTACTTCAAGAGTTCTTCCAGGGATTCACCGGAAATTTCTTCTGTTATTCTTACAAAAACGAATTCCGAGATTATTTTAAACATTTCTAGAAGAACTCTTACTGGGATTCCTTCAGAAACTCCCGCAGGAATTAATCCAGGATTTCAGGATTTCCTCAGGAAGTTCAGCGGTTTCTTCAGTATTTCCCCTGAGAATTCTTCAGAAAATCCTCCTGGAATTCCCTCAGAAATCGAACTTTGTATTTCATCAGGAATGAATCTTGAGATTCCTCCAGGAACTCCTTCGGAAATTCTTCCCGGATTTTTTTCAAGAATTATTCCAGGTATTCCTCCTGGCATGCCTCTAGGATTTCATTCAGCCATTTCTCCAGAGACTTCTGCAAGAGTTCTACCAAGAATTTCTCCAGGTATTACCTCAGGTATTTCCTCAGGAATTACTCCAGGAATTCATTCAAGTTTGGATCCAGGAATTCTTCCATGAATTCCTCAGAAAATTCTTCCAGGAATTTCTTCTCTAGGGTTTTCTCTGCACATTCCTCCAGGATTTATTTCATGGATCCCTCCAGGAATTCCACCGATGATTCCTGCAGTAATTCCTCCAGAAAATCCTCCTGGAACTCCACCATAAACTCCTTTCTGAATTCCACTAAAAATTTCTCCAGGAATTCCTTCAGAAATTTCTCCATGGATTCCTTCCAGAATTCCTCTAGAGATTCATACAGGAATTCATTAAGGGATTCTCAAGATATTCATTTAGGGATTCCTCCTGCAGTTCTTCCATGAATGGTTCCACCGATTTTCCCCAAGATTTCCTATAGAGATTTGTCCAGGAATTCCTCCTGAGGTTCTCCCAGAAATTGTTTCAGGGATTCCTCCAGGTTTTTTTTTTGCAAGAATTCCCCCAGGGATTCTTCCAAGTAATTCTCTAGAAATTCCTCTAAGGATGCCTCCAGGAATTCCTCAGGAGGTTACTTAAGTATTACCCCAAGAATCCCTTCAGAAAGTCCTCCAGGAATTGATCCAGGAACTCCCATAGGAATTCCTTCAGAAATTACTACCGCAATTCCTTCAGGAATTCCTCCTGGAATTCCTCCAAAAATTCCTCTGGGAATTCCTCTAGAAATTTCTCTTGGCTTTTCTTCAGAAATTTCTCTTGGAGTTTCTTCAGAAATTCCTCCATTAACTGCTTCCAGAATTTCTCTCGAGATTCCTCCAGGAATTCATTCAAGAATTTTTCCAGGGATAGTTCCAAGAAATTTCCACAAAAATTCCTTTACAGATTAATCCAGGAATTCTTCCTGGGATTCCGCAAGGAATTTATCCAGAACTTCCTGCAGGAATTTGTCCAGAACTTTCCAGGCATTCCTCTTGAGGTTTCTCCAGAAATTGCTTCAGGGGTTCCTCCAGGGATTTTTCAAAGAATTTTCCCAGGGATTCTTCCAAGAATTTCTCTAGAAATTTCTGTAAGGATTCCTCTAGGAATTTTTCAAGAGGTTTCTTTAAAAATTTCTCCTGGGAGTTTCTCCATGGACTCATCCCGGGATTTCTCCAGCAATTCATCTAGTGAATGCTTCGGGAGTTCTTCTAAAAACTCCAAACTCCACTAGATTGCTCCCAGAATTCTTCTGAAAACTCCACCAGGAACTCATCTAGAAATGTATCCAGAGATTACTCCAGGCATTAGTCTAGGAATTTCTCCAGGGATTTTTAAGGAAATTCCCCAGGGTATCCTCCAGGGATTTTTTAAAGAATTTCTCGAGAGATTCCTCCAGGAATTGATACAGGCATATCTCCAGGAATTTATCCAGGGGCTACTCTAGGCATTCCTCCAGAAGTTCCTCCAGAGATTTCTATAGGGATTCCTCCAGACATTAATCCAGGATTCCTTCAGAAATTACTACCGCAATTTCTCCAAGAATTTATCTAGAAATCCTCCAGGGATTCATTTAGAAATTACCCCAAGAATACCTCCCGGAGTTTATCCAAGAAATATTCCAATAATTCTTTCTGGGATTCCTGAATGATTTCCTCCTGAGATATCTCTAGGAATTCCTTCAAATATTTTTTCAAGAATCCTCCAGGAAATCCTGAAGGGATTCTTTTAAAAATTTCCCCACAAATTCTTTCTGGAATTTACTCAAGAATTATTCCAGGTATTCCTCCTAGTATTCTTCCAGGATTTCATCCAGGCATTTCTCCAGGGACTCCTCCAGGAGTTCTACCACGAATTTCACCAAAAAATACCCCAGGTATTTCTTCAGGAATACTTTCGGTAATTTATTCAGGAATGGATCCAGGAATTCCTCCAGGATTTTCTACGGAAATTCGTACAGCAATTGGATCCTTCAGGAATTGTTCCAGGAATTCCTCCAGAAATCCTTTTAGGGTTTCCCCCAAGAATTAATCCAGGAATTTCTTCTCCGAGGTTTCCTCTACACATTCCTCCAGGAATTATTTCATGGATTTCTCCAGAAATTCCTCCGATGATTTCTCCAGTAATTCTTCCGGAAATTCCTCCTGAAATTGCTCCTGTAAGTCCTCCAGAAATTCCTCTGGAAATTTCTCCAGGAACTCCATTAGAAATTCCTCTAGGAATTTCTCTAGGAATTTCTCTAGGAATTTCTCTATGAATATATTCAGAAATTTCTCCATGGATTCCTTCCAGAATTCCTCTAGAGATTCTTCCAGGAATTCATTGAAGGATTCCTCAAAGAATTGATTAAGGGATTCCTCCTGGAATTCATCCATGAATAGTTCCATGGAATTTCCCCAAGATTTTTTATAAAGATTTGTCCAGAAATTCCTCCTGAAATTCCACCTGGAACTTGTGCGGAAGTTCCTCCAGGAATCTCTTCTAAGATTCCTTCAGAAATTTGTTTCACGGATTTCTCCAGGGTTCTTTCCAAGAATATCTCCAGGGATTCTTTCAAGATTTTTTGTAGAAATTTCTCTAAGAAATTTTGCGGGAATTCCTTATGAGGTTTCTTCAGAAATACTCCAGGAATTCCTTCAGAAAGTCCTTCAGGAATTCATATAGGAATTTCTTCAGGAATTCCTCTGGGAATTCCTCAGAAATTACTACCGCAGTGTCTCCAGGGGCTTCTCAAGAAATTCCACCAAGATTTACCGTAGGTATTTCTTCAGAAATTCCTACAGGAATTTCTTTAGAAATTGATCCAGGAATCCCTCCAGGAATTTCTTCGGAAATTCCTACAGCATTCCTCCAGGAATTTCTGCAGGAAATCCTTTAGAGATTGCTTCCGATGTTCTTTCAGGAGATTCTTCAGGAAACTCTATAGGAATTTTTCCAAGGGATTCCTCCGGAAATTCTTTCAGGTTTCCTCTAGGAATAAATACATGAATTTCAACTCCAGGGATTCCTCTAGAAATTCGTCCAGGAGTTATTTCACGGGTTCTTCTAGAAATTCCACCAGGAATTCCTCCAAGAATATACCAGAAATTCCTGCAGGGATTCCTCTAAGGATTCTTCCGTGAGATTCCTCCAAGAACTCCTCCTGGAATTCCCCCAAAAATTCCTCTGGGAATTCTTCTAGAAATTTATCTTGGAATTTCATCAGAAATTTCTCTAATGCTCCAGGCATTACTCCAGGAACTTCTCCAGGGATGCCTCCTTCAGAAATTTATCCATTAACTTTGGAGTCAAGGGCTGAAAGTCTCTTTAAAAAAGACAAATCAATCAATCAATCCATTAACTTTTCCAGGGAATCCGCCAGGAATTTGTCCAAAAAATTATTTAGGATTTCCCCCAGAAATCCATCTTGGAATTGCTGAGAAAATTTGCTTATGATTTCACTAAAAAAATGTGCCTATGATGCTTCGTTCTATGATTTTTCAAAGTAGGTGGTGTCTGTGGAAAATGTTTGATTTTCACTGAAGTTTTCCGGAAAATTAGGCGACCCTGATTTTTTTCAATTTAGTTTTTCAAATATATATGATCCCTACCTAATTTCATTAACCTTCAGAAACTTCATACCAATTTGTACGATAATAAAAAAAATCCCCTAATGCTCCAGGCATTAGTCCAGGAACTTTTCCAGAGATTCCACATGGATTTTTTCCAGAAGGTTCTCCCGGATATCTTCCAGAAATACATCTAGGAACTCCTTTTAGGATTACCTGTGGATTTTTTGAATAATTTGAAGGATTTCTATAGGAATTCCTCCAGCGATTTGTATTGAAATTCTTTTTGATAATTTTAGAGGGACATCGAAGCCAAAAAATTCTCCAAGTCATCCAGGAATTCTTTCACAATTATCTCATGAATACCAAGTCTTTTACAAGTCCAATCATGAATACCTTCAAACTTACGATTGCATCTTGCAGCACCAGCTTTTAAATATATTAAAACTTTCTCAATGACCATTTGAATTTGTGCGTTGTTTAATAGACGCAAAAATACCCCTGGCCCACGAAATAAAAGAAATTAATAGTGACCGACTAGAAATCTCCTCCAGCATGGTTTTAATGAATACACTGGCTTTTACGCTTCAGCTACGTACATCTATTCTCACTAGGAATTCACAAAATTTTGCTGGAATTCCATTGCAAATTCAACCAGAGTTTTTTCCCACATGATACTTGATTTCCATAAAGAATCACTTAACCATATTTTGCAGTAATGCTGCTAGAAAATTCAAAGATTCTTGAAGATACCCATCCAGGAATTCCTGGAAATAATCATTTAGATTTAATTTCTCGGCGATTTTAACAAGAAGATGTTCAAAGTATTGCTTTTTATATATTTCCGATTATATAATATTTCCAAACAAAACTAACCAATCACATAGACCATTTTGGACAACCGCAATTTTCGACTAGCGAAGTTGGATTTTTCTCCAAATCCGTGCGTCAGACCTAACTTCGGAAGTGGTGCGCTGTATAGATGTTTTCTATACAGCGCACCACTTCCGAAGTTAGGTCCGACGCACGGATTTGGAGAAAAATCCAACTTCGCTAGTCGAAAATTCCGATTTTCAACTAAATTGAGAATATAGATCTAATGTTTGTCACCACGATAATGGTTTTCAGATTTTTTCTTATTTCCATATATAAAGTCATGAAAAATTTCTGGGGGGGCCTGGCGGATTCTGGGGGGGGCCTGGCCCCCCTGGCCCCCCTCTAGTTACGCCAATGGGTATTCATAACAAATATGGGAACAAAACGGAACCGGAAGAAGTTAAAATGTTGGACTAATGTATTCGCCTGGTTCTCGCCGGAAACTGCATGAAATTCCTTTCGGCTTTCACCACATTTCTCTAGGATAGTGTAGGATGCTGTTATGAGCCCTAAAATTTCAAATTTAGTGTGGTATTATGTTTAAATCATGGAATAAAGGGTGATACGGTCAAAATTTGGTCACACAATTTGTTTCATAACTTGAGACTGCGTACACCAAAACTGCTGATTTTTGGACCAGTAATGGTACATTATATGTAGCTTGCACCATAAAATTTTCATCAAAATCGGTCTAGTATTTGCGGAGATATTGTTGAACCCTGAGATCTGCAATTTTAAAATTTTGTGCAAAGAGGATTCACAAATAAGAACACATTTTTACAGTTTTATTTATAGAGCCAGAGATACTTAACCGATTTCAATGAAAATTTTTCTGTATGTGAAGTATGCATATCAAAAAGTTGTGTAAAAATTTCATTCAATTTGATCCAGCCGTTGCAAAGTTATATTTGCTTAAGTGGCACCCGGTCAGTTTTTTCATATTCAAACTGCTACAACTTTGAAAGTATTCATACAAAATGGCTCAAAATTTTACTAAGAATATATTTTCATTATAGTATTATACTGTAAAATTTTGATAAAAATCGGAGCAGTATTGGTAGCAAAATTGTGCTTTACTGACCTTATACATATTTCCAAAAATTTACTATGAAGTGCCTTTGTACAAAATTTTAAAAAGGTAGGTCGATGGTTTTATCTATATATCAACCAATATTTAATCGATTTTGATGAAAATTTTATGGTATAAGCTCCATATAATGTAGCATTACTGGCTGTTTTGGTGTACGCAGTCTAAAGTTATGAAAAAAATTGTGTGACCAAATTCTGACCGTATCGCCCTTTATGACTTGAAGACAACCTCAGAAAATATAACTAAACAAGATTAGTTTCTCTCTGAATACCAAGTACGGTTTATACTTCCACCGCGTGCTTCTCCAGCTGGAGGGAAAGGCGAAAAAAGAGACAATGAACAAAAACGAGCAGAAAACACTCACCAAAAAATTGCATTTTTGCGCATTTTCCCGTCTTTTGAGGTTAGAAACTGGATTTAAATCCCCCTCATCGTCGGTCGGATCGGTACGAACACGACCAACTCTAACGGAAAACTCTTTACCGCGACGACGACGATGGAGAGGCACGTTTATCGGTGCGTGCTTTATGATCGATGTTTTCATATGATTGGGATTTCGGTAGAGTTGGTTGGTTCCATCTACCACCAGCACGTGCTCCCGCAGCGAATCCGACTTGCTGCTGGGCTTGCGCACTGGAGGGATCCCCTTTCCGTCACGTCGACCACGACGATGAATGATGACGAAAGCGACGAGAGCACGAAAGAGAGCCGGTGAGTCATGGAGAAAGATTGCTGTTGGGGCCGAAAAGGAATTGCTTGCTGGTGCTGTTCGATGCTCCGGTGTCATACCGAAATCGTTTTCGCAGAAAGTGGTGACTTGGCTCCTAGACTCTGTAAACGCCGGTCGCAGTGTCTTCTCCAGTACTGAACATCAGAAAGCTATCCAGCTAAGAATTATTGAATTCAAGCTAATACAGTTGAAAATCCAAATCCGCGCAGATATTGAGGCAAACGCAAGCACGAAGGCAAGGATCGCTCCGAGCAGCATTAAGAGCAATCAGGAAAGAAAGTTTAAAAGATCTATTCCGATCGATTCCAGTTTTACAAAATAGAAAATAGTTGTTCGAAAAATTTAAATTTCCTGTTCAAGTTTTGCACCAGCATAGAAGTGAAAAGTATTTTACGATTTCGTTTCGTTCTCAGACGCAGTGATTTTTAGTTCTCCAATTCTCCGTTTGAAGATTGTCGATAGGATTTTCTCGGAAAGTTTGCGATTGTTATTGAGCATAGCAGTGTGATACAAGTGCGATTTGGTGATTCAATTTATACGAACGGAAAAAATCAGTCCTTACAAAGGTTCAAATTTTGTGCGAAGAAAAATTAAGAATTTAATTGATCTGTCTGTTTCGGCGAAGAAAAACGGCCAAGAATCCCTATTGGGAAGAAAGAAGAAGTAGCAGCAGTGGAAAAAGTTTCCTTCCTGGCCGTTTCCAGTTCGGCGGAAAACTCTCTCGTGTGGAGAAGTGCACCACAAGAAGAGTGATTTTGTGTGTGGTCCGACCGACATTCGAGTGAGAGAGTGTCCCAACAACAGTGTGCAAGAGAAGCGAAGGAGCAGCAAAAGGACAAAAGTGAACACTCCTCGGGAACGGTTGTCCAGACTCCCATTGCCTCCTCCTGTTGTGGCGCTGCCGTGAAAATTGTGTGAGAAAAAGAGCAGTTGGGCGTCGAGAGGAGAATTGGAGAGCGTGATTTTCGAAAAAGAAGGCACGAGGCTAGTGTGTTAGTGAACTTTGTTCAGTTTTGACAGATCCTGAAGACACTTTTCCTTACACGGGTGCGGCCATAGTCAAGAACACTCACATACACACTGGGCACATACGCACACACAGACACTGTTCACACTAAAAGTTGGCCCCAAAGTCCTGCGACGACAATTCTGTGTGAAAATCCAACCAGTCAGTTCCGTCACAAGGAAATCGTCCTTTTGGGTAAATCGCCTCTGTGAGTATCTGAGAAGGGCAAGTGCTATCCAAAAAGTTCCGGAAACTGTCCAATCTATCGGCAAGTGAAATGTCCGGGGATCAAAGTGGTCCCGCTGAGCTGAATGGCACCACCGGTACCAACGGTGTCGGAGGAGCAGGTGTCGTTGACGGAACCATCACCAATGGTGGTGGCGGCTCACCTGGAGGCGATGTCGCCATGAATGGTGGTGGTGGCGGCGGAGTTGATGCCGGTGGAGAGGCCATTACACCCGGGGGTGGTGGTGGCAGTGAGGCGGGAGGCCTTGGTGGCCTGAGCACCGTCGACGCTGGCTGTTCCGAGGGACCGTCCAGCATCATCGGCGTTGGGCCACCGAGTCCACTGACCGGGTGTTACCTGCTGATCATCATCGGTGAGCCGCACTCGCAGGACCATAAGGATATCATCGTGCAGCGGCTGATCAAAGGTAAGTCGTTCATTGGTTGGTTGGGAGCAATCTTCGTGAAAGGGGAAGTTGTACGTGGATTGCGTCACAAATGATGAAATTCGTATCGATTGGTTGTTGCCTATTATGGTATGATTCTCGACACGCTATTTTCAGTTCACTTCGTATCGAAGGCTCGGGTTATGTAGCACGGAGCAAAAGTGAATTCTACATAGTCACGAGCATTGCCTGTACGCTCACAGAAGACATTTTTTTTAGTAAAATTTAGCTACAAATCATGCACATACAAGAAAAGCGAGATGTCATGTAATTATACGTTGTTTATCGTGTAATCTGCATGACACTCATGAAAGCACTCATAAACTTTCAACTATTACAGACCCTGACAGGTTTCATGAATTATGACATAAAATTATACAACTAGGTATTTTGCAAATTTTAATAACAGCTGATGCAAACTCTTAGCATAATGTACGGTAGTACATATTTATACTCCTTATAGGCCTTATAGGCCGAGTCTTATGTAATCTTCTAAACCTATATCAGATTGCTGCAAGATTCTTGTTGTTACCACTGCACTGGGATACGTGAAACACCAAACGTTGTCTATAGAGATTATTAATAAGAAACTCTTCCAATAGGTAGCAGTACTGTTTTGGAAATTCTATCTTTAAATCAATTTCGCCTCAGTGGAAAAATGCAAAATTCGCACATATCTTCCCAAACATACCTCGTGGAATTTCTCTTGGATTCTTCTTGGGATTCATGATGAGATTTATCCAAAACTTCCTTTTTTGATTTTTCCTGTAATTCCTCCGGGATTTTTTTCTAATGTTCCTCAAAAAACCCAAGGAATTTTCAGATATTCCTCCAAAAATTCCTCTTTTTCAAGGACTCTCATAATATTGATACCTTTATGAATTCCCCCAGCAATTTCTCTAGATATTCCTCCAATAATTTCTAGGCATTACTCCAGTAAGTCCTCCCAGAAATACTCCATGGATTTTTCTGCGAATTCTCATAGAGAGTTCTCCAACTGTCCTGGCTTGGATTTAAGAAAACTCGAAGCCGAATGCTTTGTAGCAGATTGCAAAAATGCGATGTCCGTGTCAAGGGTGCTAAAGGAGCTATACGCTTAAGTTTAATTAACTTATCACATAAAATCGCTGCTTTACAATATTTAGGAAAATAATACTTACTAAATTCGAGTTACAGCTTTACGTTTAGAGAAGTTCTAGATTATTTTGTAACATTTTATCCTCTTATCTGTGCATAACTTTGTAACACACCACTGTTCTTCAATTCAATGCGACTATCTAGGACAGCGATCCTCAGGCCTATTTTTTCAACTGTTTGTATTGCACTTCCTAGAACCATTTGTGAAACATTCAACACGTTATTCTAGGTTATTTTGGGAGTAGAATAACCTTCATAAGAAACATTGCAAGAAATTTTACGGTAACATAGAAAACTCGGCGTCACATGCGGCGTCACTGATCTAGGATCATATCGCTTTGACACTTAAATCAACCACAAGCTCAACTCTTGCAATCCTCTAGCCTGTTAACAAATAGCTTTTTATAGAACTATCAAAGCGTACCTAAAAGCTGTTGGCGGGCTGTGATATTATGTTTGAGAAACCTTGTGCTAGGGGTTTCTTCAGTTACTTTTCCAATAATTTTACAAGGGATTTCTCGGGAGAATTATGGATTATTCTAGAAGTGATTTTTCTATGGATTTGTATTCCTCTACAGATTTCTTCAAAATATTCTTTATGAAATCCCCCAGAGATTTTTTTCCAGATATTCTTCTAGGAATTCCATGTTTTTCTCTAAGGATTCTTTCAGTTTTCGTTCAGGCATTTCTACACTAATTCTGATTCAGTGTTCTACAGGGATTCCTGCAGAGGTTTATCCGGGAATTGCTCAAAAATGCTTTGTAGCAGATTGCGAAAATGTGAAGTCCATGTCAAGGGTGCTAAAGGAGCTATATGCTAAAGTTCAATTAGCTTATCACATAAAATCGCAGCATTGCAATGTTTAGGAAAATATTACTTACTAAATTCGAGTTGCAGCTTTACGTTTAGAGAAGTTCTAGATTATTCCATAACATTTTACCCTCTTATCTGGGGTATTAAGTAGAGGATTAATCAGATTTCTCAAAATTACAATGATATTAGTGTAATTAGGCAATTCAACTGCATCTGTTAGCCGTAAGTAGGTTAAGATTTTTAAAAACTACATTGTTTGCCCTGAAATTCCAAATTACATTTGCATAACTTTGTAACACACCACTGTTCTTCAATTCAATGCGACTATCTAGGATCATTTCACTTTGGACACTTAAGGCTTTTTACGGCATCATCAGCATCGGCAGCCATGTTATGCTATGAGCCTCAAAAGTGATAATTCTCTGTCACCAAAGCAAATATTCGTATGAAAAAGTATCATCCTATATGCTCACTCGCAGTGATTGAGATGATACTTTTTCTGCTGCGTTGCTGCAGAATTGACAGTTTTTTATCACTTCAAAAATGCGAGGCAAACAATCATTGAAAAGCAAAAAGTCAATGATTCGTTTGAAAACTTAGTGATGCAGTAAGACACCTTAAATCAACCACAAATGACCATCATGGGCAGTGCTGCCAAAATCACCCGGGATTTTTCTAGCGATTGCTCTTGAACATCGTGCCCCAAGCTTAACTCTTGCAACCCCTAGCCTAGTAACAACTCGCTCTTCGTATAATAATCAATGTGAGCCTGCAAGCGTTTGAGGAATTCCGAAACGAAGTTTGGGTACTTTGCTGGAAGGGGTTCATCCAGCGATTTTTTCCAGAAAATCTGTAAGATGTTTCTTTAGAGATATCTCTAGGTGTTACTATAGAAGCTACATTTGAATTCTTTCTAGGATTGCTATTTCTTCAAAGATTTTTCCAGAGAATTCTTCAGAGAATACTCCTGCGTTTTTCAGATATTCTCTAGAGCATAGTTTCCCAATTTTCGCTTCGTGACCCCCAACTGCTTACAGGCACACTTCAATTGCTCTACAAAAAGCGGAGTGACAACAGACCGGGGGGTGTGGTGCTTGCTCGTGAGAGCCAAGGATGGGAAACGATATTTTAGAGACTCCATAATTTTTCCAGGGCGTCATCCAGTGCTTTCTCTGAGTGTTGTTTTCGGTGATTTCTACAGGAATTATACAGCAACTCCATTTCAGTTTGCTGCAGGAGTTCCTGCAGGGAATGCTCCAGGTACTATGCAGGAAACGGATTTTTTAGGAAATACTCTTTGGATATCTGTAAAATAAGGTCACAAAGGGATTTCATTTAGAGCATTCCACAGGAACTCCTCTACAAAATTCACCTGGAATTTCTCTGGCGATTTTTCATGAGTTTCTGTATAATCTCTAGGGGTTCTCTCAGGAATTTCCTTCATTTAGGCGCTTTCGAGGAAAAGCTTCGAAATTGCACCCTTACTTGCTATTTTATTCCAAACGTACATAATCACTAAGAGACCATACCTAAAAAGACGTTGAATTTTTTGGCTGATTTTAGACATTCCCTTCGTAGCATATTTTCCCACATCTTATACATGGCTCATAGTAAAATCATAGACTTCTTCTCATTTATGGACTCTCTCTAATGTCTTTTATCGTTCCTTCGAGATCGACACCAACCTAAGCCCGACAACGGAACTCACGAACCATCTGAGGTTCCAGCCTATATCTCTTACTAGTTACCAGGTAACTTAGCAGATTTTCGAAGGCGTTTACAGAATTTCACTAACTGGTGTATTTGAGCACCTCCATATTTACGCTCGAATTGCTGTTGCTATCTGTTTCTGATGGCATCGTCGATGGAGCTCAGTATTTTAAATTATCTTGTGAGCAGTGCTGAAACTTTCATTTCGACATCTACAGGTCATTTTGGAAGCTGAACCTGAGAATATGGTATATGAAAAACTAGTGCGGCTAGACCAGTTCTGCAAGAAAGTCGCGGAAAAACTGCTATTTTCCGAATATTTAATGTACATGTCACGGACTAACTTTGAAAAATGCCAAATGATATTCATCGTGAATATCACTGGCGTTTTTCCAAGGTATTCCGTGACATTTACCATAAATATTCGAAAAATAATGGTTTTTCCGTGACTTTCTTGCAGAACTGGTCTAGCCGCATAAGTTTTTCATATACCATATTCTCAGGTTCAGCTTCTAAAATGAGCTGTAGGCGATTGAATTTAGATATGACGAAATGAATTTTTCAGCACAACTTGTGAACCTGTAGCTTCTGTGTGCCCAAGTAACACACTTGTCACAGAAGAGTAACGGCGGCACAGGTTTTTGGTGCGCAGAAGTCACTGCGACTTGCTTCTAACAAAAAAAAAAAAAAATACTAGCTCGCTAGAAGTAAGTTATAGTGACTTCTGCGCAACAAAAACCTGCGTCGCCGTTACTCTTCTGTGACAAGTGTGTTATTTGGTGGAGGATCTTTGCTGACACGCACCACGTTTTGCAAATGCATCCATAGCCTTCTTGATCCGTGCTTCTATGTCAATCTTGGTACCGTCGTCTGACGCAATCTGGCTGTCAAGATATTGAAGGATTTCGACCTTCTCCACTGCTTACCAAGCTACTGGCTAAGGTGGAGCGGTTGCCCACATTGACATCAAATGATTCGGCGTTACTGATGTTGATGATTCAACCTGCTGCAGAAAAGCCAAATGTCGCCATTGAGCTAGTAAAGCAACCAAATCTAAGTCGTTCAGATAATCCCATAGTAATGGACTGCCAAAGTGATCCTCGATGAATTACATCGTTGCCTCATACCAGCGCAGCGACTTCCCGGATTGGGTCGGACAAGCTCGGTTATGCAGGACTGTGCATGTAAAATCAACGTACTGCGCTCCGATGAGGTTGACGATTTTACTCCCGTGCGTCCGGTGCAAATTCTCAAGTCAACTTACATAGTTTTACTGAAGGAGGAAAAAGTTGGCGAAGCACAGACTATCATGATAACAACGAACTCAATGGGCCTGAACTTGTGGAAAACTGAATGAATACCTAGAAAGGAAATTTTAGGTACTAGGAAGTGATGAATCCTTTTTACGAATCTGTGGTACACGTCCTTAATGGGAACAATTCATTGGGCAATTTACAATGAAACTAAGTGATCATTTTTGGGTCGGGGCCCGTGGCGTAGTTGGTCACACGTTCGCTTCATATGCGGATGGTCATGGGTTTGATTCCCAGCCCCGGCACTTGCAATTTTTCGTCAGCTGCTCTTCACCGAGAGCGGCTGACACTGACCCTCTTCTGAGCCCCATGGCTCAAACGGACCCGGATACCTGGAAATCGGCGAACTGCTACTCATAATGGACCCCCAATCGGACTGGAAAGGAACAACGACCATCCATCATCCTTGTGCTCATCATTCTACCATGTAGTAGAAAAGTGAAAGCAGCAGAAAGGCAGCCAGTTTAATAAAGTAAAAATAGAATATATCTAGGCGCTGTACAATACTGTAGGTGCAGCTGTCAATTGAAGTCGCTCACGTAGTGCCCTAGTGGACAATAGAGCTGTAAATTAGGTTAAGTGATTAAGAATAAAAAAAAAGTGATCATTTAGTTTTTCATTGAATATACATCGAAGAATCATAACATCGAACACCTCATGACTTTATAGAAAACAGAGTAGTTCCTGAAGGAACTTTACTAAATCAGACTTTCTATGACAGTAAACCGATTCAACGCATGTGGAAAATGATATTGGCTCGAATCCGAATAGCAATACGGTTGAACATACAGGGGACTGATCGTGAGTATAGGTAGGTATTGTACTTCGGGGTTTAAGATGGAGTTAAAGAGGTGTTCAGCTTCAGGGGAGCATAAAGGGCGTCCCAGGGGCGTATTAGATGGGTTCCAGGGGCAATGGGAGGGCTCTGAGTGTTTAATGTGCATCTCAGGAGCATTCCGAAGAAATTTAAGGGGCTTTTGGTGGGCTTCGTGGCCGTGCGGTTAGCGGCGTCAGTCGTCTAGGTGTTTCGTAAGCCTCGGAGTACGGGTTCGATTCCCGCTCCAGTCGGGGGAAACTTTTCGTCGAACGGAAAATTCTCCATTGGGCCACTGGGTGTTATGTGTGTTGTCCGTTGTCTTGTGTATGTAATGTTCAGTCTGTGCAGCCTCTGGCTGAAGACGGTGTAGTGTCTTTTTTTTTTTTTTTTGAAAGGATGAGGGACAAGTTTCAGGGGATTTCATAGGCTTCCAAGGGGTATAAGTTGGAGTATATATTTGTTTTAGGGGATAAAGCCCATCCAATTAGTTTAACAGCAGTTTCAGATTGATTCAGCTTTCTCCAAAGTAGCACCTGAAATCTTTCTGCATATTCCTGAGTACCCCATGATACGTTCTAAAACCCTTAGAAACGGCCTTAAAGCTTTCCAAAACGTTCCGCAACATCCCTGAAATGCACTGAAACTCGCGAACCCTTCGGAGACTCTTGAGATTCTCTGAAAATCATTGACTCACTCTCAAACACCTTACGTGAACCCCTCGAACTCCTTAAATAAGCTCCTCCTGATACCCTTGGAACGCTACTAAAAAAAACCTTCTGAAACGTACCGTAAACCGGGGTCAAATTGATCTTCGGGTCGAAATTGATCAGACGTTTTTTCATAAGATTAAGCTTATTTTAAATTGTTTCCTTGCAAGAATCGTGATGTTGGAATCCTATAATATACGATATTTATAAGGAAATTGTTTAAAGTACGCTTTATCTAGCGGAAAAACGTCTGATCAATTTCAACCCGAAGATCAATTTGACCCCGGTTTACGGTACCTCAATACTTCTGAGACCTCTAGAACGCTCGTTGAATCCTCCTGAATGCTCTTAAGTACCCTGAACGCCTCTGAAATTCCAGTAAACGTCCCTGATACGTCCTCTGAGACCTCCTATGATGTTCTGAAATGTTAGATTTAGTACAACTCTAAACTAAATCTCTTAAATTCAGGTTTCATTGCAGTACCGCATATTGAGCAAATGCCAACATATGTTAGATTATATGGCAATTCCATTTGTCATTTTTCAAAGCTTTGGGTTTTGGTCGGTATTCGCGACAGTTGGGTTTTTAAATTGTGAAAAATGTATTGTTTTTTATTGGATTTTATACAAAAAAGCTCTTTTTTTTGAGCCACTATGATTTTTTTTGACGTTTTTAGAACTTTATTTTGGTAGGGAATCGCGCCACTTGGGCGGAGCTTCTATATTCGTCTGTTTTCCACTATAACTCAGTCAAATTTTAACCAATTGACACAACTTTTGGAATGTGATGAGATAGGTATAGTATCTACCCGTGTACAACATTTCAAGTCAGTTGGTTCAAAATTGACTGAGCTATAGTGGAAAACAGACGAATATAGAAGCCACCGCCCAAGTAGCGCGATACCCTACCTAAAATAAATTTCAAAGAGATTTTTTTGAAATTTTTTGACAGCTGGGCAATTGCTTGACAGCTCCGCCCAGTATGTACAATATGCGACGAGGGCTGATTCGGCAAATCGCTCCCAGGGATGGGATCATTCATTTGCAAAGAGTTACATTCACTTGCTACTATCTCAGTTCAGAAGCATGCTGTCAAAAAACAATGTTTGGATGAATTTAACCTTGTAGTTTATCTGAAAGTTTGCCGAATAACATTAGTGTCGCACACGCATACCGAAGTCGTGAGCGAGCTGTGAAGGTAACTCTCCACGCCGTGAATGAAAATTATATTCACGCCGTGGAGAGTTGCGTTTGCTGCCTTCTGTAGCCTTCAATATTGATGCTACGATAGTACATTTTTTTTTTATTCTTCAATCACTTAACCTAATTTACAGCTCTATTGCCCACTAGGGCACTGCGAGAGCGATTCCAATTGGAAGCTGTACATACACTTTGTACAGCGCCTAAATTCTTTTCTAATTGTACTATATCGAACTGGTTGCCGTTGCGCTGCCTTCACTTTCTGCCCTATCATGGTAGAATGATGAGCACGAGGATGTTGATGTGTGGCTGTTGGTTGTTCCTGTTTGCAGTCCGATTGGAGGTCCATTATGGGTTGCCGTTCACCGATGTCCAAATATCCGGGTTCATTTGAGCCATGGGCTCAGAAGTAAGTCAGTGTCAGCTGCTCTCAGGGGGAAAGAGCAACTGACGAAAGTACCGGGGCTGGGATCGAACCCATGGCCATCTGCTTATGAAGCAAACGTGTAGCCACTACGCCACGGGCTTCGGCGACGCTAGTACATTGTGCTACAAAATTTCAGGTAAACAAAAATGAAAAAGTGTTCCATACATTGATTTTTACTACGATGTTTCTGAAAGGAGTTAACAGCAAACGAATGTAAGTGATTGCAAATGAATGATCCCATCCCTATCGCTTCCATACAAACTTCAAATTGATATTTAAAGAGGTTCCCGGGCACCAAATTCATAAAAATTTGGATTTCGACTCAGTTTGGCATGCCGATTTAAAATATGGAAGTATCTCAACACCGCTAAAGAATTATTCCTCAGACTAGGAGTTTGCGCATTTGATGAAGTTTTGGACCGTGTTATAAAAATGCTGTTGTCGTCAGTGTCGAATAAATGACCATTCACTCACGAGCTGCATTTTAACTAAACACCTAATACTACTTATGAAGCAGGCTGATAAAAGCGAATTTATTCATACGCCTATGCGAATTAAACTGGATAAATATGATAAAATACCAAGTGAAGTTATATAATCATCGAAACAAATAATAATGCGAATTTATTTCACACTTTGTTATGTTTTTGTAAGTTTACTCGCTTGCTTATGCAAAAAGTTCATCGCAATAACACGTTAAAATACCGTTTATTGCGAGTTATGCCTTTTATAAGTTGATTTGCTTCCTTATAGGACTTTAGTTTCAAATAATAAGTTCAAATTCAGTAACATCACATGCAATGAAAACTGTCCCTGCTCCGTACATATATACGAGAATAGTACTTCATACGCTGCAATGCATTCATCCTTATGCAACTCCTGATTATCTGGGTCGGCAAATTATATGTAAACTGTAATCATCCGCCTAAAGCTACAACTAGTAAAAGTTTAAACATAAGCCAATGGACATTTAAAAACATCCCTGAAAACTCCCCGGAATCTTTTGAAACCTCTGAAATAACTCTGAAACTTCAGTATCTTCCTTAAAAATCATAAATTAAAACTTTACAAAATAAACCAGCATAAAAGAGGGTTTAGAATAATAATATTTAGCATTTTTTTCCACATGTGGTTTATGAATATTAACTTTTCAAAAATCAATTCAGCACAAAAACTTCAAAAGAGCGTAGCTGTCTTTGGATACATCAGCTGCTTCTTTCAATGTTGTGGATCGCATTTTATATTTAACACGTAATTCATACAACATTCCTGGACAGTGAGATTGTTCCTCTTTTGCTTGCTGCATGACAGCAATGAAATAAGATCTGCAAATGTGAAAAATGGTCTTCGCCCTTTTAAAATGTTGAGACCGTATTGGTAGTGCGATCTACGGAGGCCTGATCTAGCGTAAAGTTACCAGAAGAAACATTCCTTGATTTTTTCAAGGACCACCGGGTGGCTTCTGGTTCTGGCGTTTTTCTTTTTTTTTTTGAAAAGTTTATTTTAAAAGAAATTTCATTTCCCAGTAAATTTATTCTATAGCAAAACATGATTTACTAACTAATTGACACCTTTGTTATAAGTAGCGTCGTAACATTACGGTTTTCTCTCCCTCTTGCTGAATCACTACGTAATTTATGTACGGATACTCGATGCGGAAGCTAGAGATTCGTAACTAAACGAAAGTTTATCTGTGTTACTAACATGGTTTTGTGGGTAATTACTGATGACATTCTGACAGAA
Source organism: Aedes albopictus (assembly GCF_035046485.1). NCBI lineage: Eukaryota > Metazoa > Arthropoda > Insecta > Diptera > Culicidae > Aedes > Aedes albopictus. The sequence continues at coordinate 15,410,096 of NC_085138.1, forward strand.
AATTAAACTCATTACAAGTTACAACCCCCCAACAAAACTGCCAAAATGTCTGGATCACAAAGGATCATCGCAAAAACGTGCCACTGTTGATGAAAACGGGGTTTTCTCCGCTTTACCACATCTTTCACCAAAGTGTCGCATTAAAATGGTGATTTTTTTCTCTCAAGGACGACCTTCTTAAATTAATGCTTTTCGCGGTATTTTCGGGCAAATTGGAATGAGATTATCAGGATGATTGCGTGGAATTTCGTGCCATAGCCGGTATTAATTAAAGTCGTTTTAATGATTTATCACTGAAAGGTGGTCTGGAAAATTCCTATAAGTGGTTGGTCTTTCCGGAATGTTAATCATTCTGGTATGTTTTGACCATTATGGAAAATTGTGTATCGCGTCATGTCGTCTCAGCTTACTTGCGATTAAGTTTATGTTGAGAAATCAGTTACAAATAATACGACTAATTGAAATAAGTACAAGATTTGTGAGTAGCTGTTTTCTACTTCTATTTTGTTGCTATTAGTTCTTCGTATATTTTTAAACACAAGAAACACATGGGCAAGAAAATCCCATCGAACAGCTGTGCATTGTGTAAGCTTTCTTTATTCTAACGATTTAATCAGGATTATTCCCCAATGGGAACTATTCAAGCACTCTGCAAGAAACTTTGAAAAACTTGCACAATTATTTCAACTATTTCAACTTGTCCTTCAGTGGTGTCATTTCCTCTCGACTGTAATGTGATGGGCAGTCGAGCATTAGAAAGTTGCACTATTAGACACTTTTCAAACAAGCACTTCCCCCCTTCAAAATCAGATCCCGACCCAGATGTATTGCCCCAGAAGTGTAAGCACAACACAAAACCAAAATCGAAAACTTGTGCTTCAGCTGGGAGTGAGTGGGATACTACACTGACTGGCTGCTGTTCGTGGTGGTACTTTTGGTCCGAACTCTTGACAGCCATGTAAACGAGCATAAATTGAAGAACCCTGTTGTCAGGAAAAGTTTCATCCCCGTTTCTCGGCCGGCGCACGGGAAGGACCCAACCTCTCTGCTGCACTGACTGTGTCGTCTGATGGCAATCATCTCCTAAGGTGCAAAGAAAGACCCACGCCAGGACAGGACCTGCTTTGTGTTTGCTTAGCCTTTAGAACAAACGACCACTTTCCTCGCTTTGGCACGCATTTGACACATTCCACGCACTTCTACGCCAAGGGTGTGAAATTTCAGAGTGATTGTTTTGTCCCAAGCTTTCTAGCATATGAAAAAGGGTAGATTCAATCTTAGGAAAACCATTTGTTTTACTTAAAATTTGACTGGTAACGTATTTAAATAGTTAGGTGAAGTAATAGCATTTTATGTAAGAAAAATGACATATTTCATTGATAAGTTTCATTTCTGCTAGCATATGCAAGTTTAAAAACATTATACCTATTTTTTGTAAATGTAGTATAATAATGTATATTTTATACACCCAAAGGCAACTTTTCATAAAAATGGGTTTAGATATGTTTTAAGCACTTTTTGCAATATCCGCAATTTAATGGTGTCCCGTTACGAAAATAGCACATTTGTTGTAATAACTAATTTATTACGAACTTTAGAAAAATGATTTTTAGGATTCTCTTAGTACTCGTGGAGACCTTTCTTCCAACATGTGGGTTATCTTGATCGACGCTTTATCTTAGGCGTTACAATGGGTACGTAGACACGGTGTCCCGTTACGAAAATTTTAAATACATTTATAAGTGGATAAATAAGTTTGGTTTGATCAAATATTTAACCAAAAAACAGTAGCCATGATGAAATGATATTGTAGGTGGTATATATTTACATTATCCTTCTTGGTGTAACGGCCCTACTGGAACAAAGCCCGCTTCTCAGCTCTACGAAAACTAAGTAAAGAAATGGCAGGTATTCTGATGGAACAGTATAACAAGTGATATTTTATTAAGTTTTGTTGTGACAGCATACTCTTTGAATGCTATAACCTTTTCAACATGTCCTATGAAATACCACCATGATGTATAAAAAGGTTTAAAATCCCGAAGTGATGGTTGGCATTCCTTTTTTACCCCATTAATCACCGTATAATTTACTTTTATGACGACAAACATATTTTGAAGCTTATATTCTTATTGAAATTAAAAAAAAAATGTAAAATGCAACACGAAAATGGCATTGCATTACTTTTTGTGCCTACATAAAATTAGTAATCATTGATTAAATGTCTAGCGACCTCCCTCTTGTCGTTTTGGTTGTCAACCTTTTTTTCTTCTCGAAATCCGTTTGTTTATATTGTTACTGGTTGTCGTTAGCTAAATATCAACGGAAAGCCCCCAGAATCCCATCGCTTCCAAAATAAAACATTGTTTTCCCTAACCTCGACCAAACCGCGAGTTTAATGGTTCCCCAAAACTAACATAGTATAAAAGAAAAATCCCCTTTAAAATGTAAAATTTATTTCAAATAATATTGGTTCCTTTATTCCCAAGGCGTATGAGCTTTCAAATAAAGGATTAAAGCAACATGCAACATATGGTTGAAAAGACTGTGTTGGAAAAATGTACTATAGATATCATTAAATCTTCTTCGGATCATTATAATGTAGAATGTGGAAAAACGGCGAAGATACGTCGCACAACTATAGTTTTGGAGATACAATTAAACTTTACGTACCCGACCTCCGATAACTCATTTTCAAAATACTGGCATTTCGTCAATTTTCATCCGATTTTTTTTAAGTCGCTCTCGATCGATAATAAATTGGTGCTTATTTATTACACTCAAGTGGCCATGTTTTATCCGGAATTATTTCGGAGATATTCCGGGTTGTATTGGGATCAGGGGGTGGGGAAGGGATCTGTTTTGCCAAATGGCTAAAAGTGATTATTTCGTGTGTGTTATTGTGTTTTAGAGGCCCCCTCGGAACCTGCTCCAGGTGTTACGGAGCGGCCATATTAGTTGATACATACTTAAGCCATTTTTTCTATCCCATTCTTTCGAAATCATGAAGATTGACACGTCGCTCAGCATGTTTTGGTTGCCAACTAGAAATGTCCCCGATGACATCCCTGTGGAACCTGTGCTATATGTTCCGGGGTGGCCAAATTAGTTGATACATATTTCAGTCTATCGTTTCTGACTCAGTCATTCGAAATCATGGAGATTGATATGTCGCACGACATGTTTAGGTTGAAAACCAGAAGTGTCCCCAATGAGGCCCCGCGGAACCTGTCACGGGGATTCAGATGGGCCAACTTATTCCAATCTGGTTACAGCAGCTGTGTTTCACTATTCGCAACAAAAATTTCGCTGAAAATCGATGGTTCAAACACAACAACACTCGAAATAATCACTCTTAGCGATTTTGATAACCCCCTGACCCCTGCACAATCCGGAATATCGCCGGAATGGTTTCGAATATTGCACGGCCACTTGAGTATAATAAACTCGCACCAATTTATGATCAATTGAGGGCGACTTCAAAAAAGTCGGATGAAAATTGACGAAATGCCAGCATTTTGAAAATGAGTTGTCTGGAATCGGGTACTTGAAGGTTAAATAAACCTCGAAACAGGTTCCACAAGGCCCATTCCGATGGCCACCATAGGGCCAGCGCGGGTTTGAAGGCCTATTTGTGTCCTGTCGGACAGCTACCATCTGTCTGAAAAATATTGCCGAAGACACCATCATTCTATCTTGCAAAGCATTTGATCTACAAACTAGATGTCTTTAGCCGTAACGGGACACCATTAGCAAAACACTGTTTTCATGCGAGCGTAACGCTGCGCTCCCAAAACTAAATCAAGAATATTTCCGAAACTATACATTTCTTAGTAAAACTCACTTCGGCAATCTTGTTCACATCAATCCAAAGAAGAAATGTCTAGAAAACTCTATTATTCAAAACCTCATAACAGAGCTGATATACGCATTTCAGTTTGAAAATTTTAAAAAGAAGATTTCTGCGATGGTGTCCCGTTACGAAATGTAACATGTTATATTATGTAAATTGGAACCAAAACCCCAAAGAACAAGTATTGCATCAGGAAGTACATCTAATAAGCTTGTTATAAAACCTGTTAAACCATATGGTCATGAACATTGCATTCGATTGCAGACGTCATTTGTTCTCGAAAGTTAGTTCCTCGCGGTGTCCCGTTACGCTGGAATGTGTCATTTAATTAATTTCTTCTGCGCGCTGTCGCTAGCCCCCCTCGACGCAGGCAGTCAGCCGTCTTCATCGTCCGTCGTCGCCTCGTTGTCATCGTCGACGTTCAAAGCATTTATATGGTTGACTTTTTGGGTGGCAATTCCGTGAATGGTTGGTTCTTTGTCGTGACTCCCGGTGGGGCATCCAAGAATGGAACCCAGAAAGGGATTACGTGAGCCTCTCTTTTTATACCTGTATAATAATTAATTACATCATCATTTTATTCCGGTATGTCTGTGTCCGAGTGTCTGGCTAACGACGTAACGACTATGCCAACCAATGGCACTTGCTGTGGTGCTTGAATACTGTTTCTGTCACAGCGCAACATTTTTTAGGGCCATGGAGTATTACCAAAATGTTGGTCACAGTTTCTGCATGCATTGCCAGTATCTCACAAATTGTGGAGTTTTATCAGATATCAGAAAGCCGGCTCCAGAGTCATGTTATCCTACATTTAGTACATTAATGCCCTGTCAAAATCTATCTGAGATAGAACTATTGAGATTAGGATGAAGACAGAGACAGGTAGGGAAATAGCAATATATACCCTGGAAAAGAGTACTAAAGTATCGATATGTACCGCTACGGGTTAAAATAGCGTCCTGAGAAAGGCACTGGAAAAACGCCTAAAGTTTAAACAAAGTGTTTTCTCTAGTAATCCGAGTTCATAAGCGGTAAGTACAGGGAATTGCTTCTTGTTTAAGATCTTCAAGACGAATGTGTAGTGGGGCAACGTCACAGTGAACTTCGAGCGCTGTCTTGGGAGTTGAAGAGAACGTTCCAGGCATCCATTGGCGTAGCTAGGGGGGGTTCCAGGGGGTGCCGGGCACCCCCTAGAACAAATTTGGCACCCCCTAGATTTTTTCCTTGATAATTACCTAAAATTTCAAACTTCACACATTAATACCATTATTTACATTCGAATAAAATATAAGCACACCCGTAATTACTTATATACCTGTTGGCGTTTTGAATATCGGTAAGAAAAATCAACAGACTTCTCCATGGATTCCTCCAGAAATACCTCTATCTATTCATACAGTGGCTTCCCTTATGGATTCTTCCCGATATTTCTTCAATAAACTTCCCCTAGGATTTTCCAGGCAGTTCGTCCTGATGGGGTTGTACATACTAGAAATTTCTGCAGAGATTGATCCAGCAATTTCTCCTAGGATTTCTTTCGAAATTCTTACTGTGATACTTCTCGGAATTATTCTAGGAATTCCTCTGAAATTTTCTCTTGGGATTCCTTGAGGAATTCCTGGTGGGATTATTCTAGACAATCTTCCTGGGATTCTTTCAGAAGTTCCTCAGGCGATTCCTTTTATTTGATTCATATTTAATTCAGAGATTCTTCCAGAAATTTCTCATGAAATTTCTCCAGCTTTCATTGGCCTCCTTCCGGAAATTGTGGCTAGGATTCCTCAAGCAATTCCTGCTGCGAATCTCTTAGAACTCTTCCAAAAACTCTCACTGTGGTACCTTCAGGAATTCAACTAGGGAAGATCTTCCGGCAATTCTTCCGGAAAATCTACCTGTATTTTTTTTTAAATCCCTTCGGTGATTATTCCAGAGATTTATTTAAGGATTTAACCAGGACTTCCTTCAAAGGTACTTTCAGAATTGCCACAGGGGATATATTCAAGAACTTCTATTGCCCTTCCTTCATGAATTCCAGCTGGAAATCTTCAAGCAATGCCCATTAGGACTCCTTCAGAGTTATATTCAGAGTAATTAGGACTCCTGGCATACTGCATACACTTTCGGGATATCTCTTACTGAGATTTTTTTTTTTTTTTTTTTATCTGTATTAACGAGATTTTTAGCCCTTGGCTAGTTTATCTCGGGACCCACGCTTTACTTCCCTTCCGAAGGAAGAACTCACATTTTGCGAGTTTGTCGGGAGTGGGATTCGATCCCAGGTCCTCGGCGTGATTACTGAGATTCCTCCACAAATTCCCCCTGCGATTCCATCAGGGATTCCTCCAGTATACTTCTACCGATTCTTTCAAAGAGTACTGTATGTATTCCTCTAGGCATATATTAGAGGAACTTCTCTTAGGATACCCCCGGCATTCCTGATTCTAGGATTCCTCCAGAAATTACTTCTATGAAACCTCCCTGAATTCTAGGAATTCCTTCAGATATTTCTGCTGGGATTCCTCAAGCAATTCCTGCGGTTCTTCCAGCTATTCTTCCTCCAGAAATTCTAACTGTGGTACTTCAGAAATTATGCTACGGTTTATTTTAGAGCTTACTCCTGTATATTTGCAGGGATCTTTCCAGGCAATCTTCCTGGGATTCTTGCAGAAATCTCTTTTGTTGTTCTACCAGGAATTTCTCCAAGGACTCATCCAGAAATTTCTCCAAAGATTTTATCCAAAGATTCCTCCACAAATTCCTCATGGAATTTCTGCGGAAAATCCATTTGACCTTCCACCAAGAATACCTCAAACAACTCCTCCTGCGGTTCGTCCAGCAATTCCTTCAGAAATTTTTACTATGATACGTCTAGAAATTCTTCTAGTGATTCCTACACGAATTTATCCTAGCATTAGGGCTGCTCCGGGAAATCGTCCTGGGATTTTTTCAGAAAATCCTCCTGCGATTCCTTCAGGGCCTTCCCCATTGATTCTTCCAGAATATCTCTACCGGTCCTTGCAGGGAATGCTCTAGGTATTCCATGAATTTTTCCTTTGGATTCTCCCAGTCATTCCTGAAGGGGTTCTCTATAAATTCTTGTATAGTTTCCTCCAGCAATTCCTCCTAAGATTTCTACAATGATACACCGCAGAATCCTTCTTAGAATACCTCCTGAGATTTTTCTTATGATTTCTTCAGAAGCTCTACGGTGATTCCTCTAGGATTTTTTATCCGATATAGTTTATCCAAGGACTCTCTCATAAATTTCTCATGGGATTCCTCGAGGAACTCCTCTTGGCCTTCCTCCAGAAATTTCCAGCAATTCCTCTCCTCCAGAAATTCTTACTGTTATACCTCCCGGAATTCTTCTAAGAATTTCTCCAGGGATTCTCCAATAAACTTGCTAAGATTATTCCAGGCAATCTTTCTAGGAGCCTTGCAGAAGTACCTTCGATGTTTTATCCTGGAAATACTTTTTTTTCCGTGGATTTCTCCAAATACTTTTTATTTGATTTTTCCAAGGATCCCGCTTGACTTTCATCCAAGAACTCCTCCTGGGATTACATAAGCGATTCTTGCTGCTTCTAATGTTTCAGGAATGCCTCTTAGGTCTCCTCCAGAAATTCTTACTATGATACCTTCAGGAATCCCTCTAGGGATTTCTCCTGGCATTCTTGCTAGGATTCTTCTAGGCGGTTTTTCTAAAATACTTTCAGAAATTCCTTTGATTCTTCCAGGCATTTTTTCAAAGACTCATCCAGGAATATCTCTAGAGTTTTTTTTTTCATTGATTACTCTAGAAATCCTGGAATTCCTCTTGGCTTTCTTCAAGGAATTTCAGCTGAAGTAATCCTGATACAAATTTCTAGAGGCATCCCTAAACGAATTTCGGGATTAGTTGAAATTTCCAGAGAAATCTTAGAAGGTATTACTAGGGAAATCTGTAGTGAAATCCTATAGGATTGTACAAAAAAAAAACTTGTAATTAATTAGAATGCACAGAATCTTGCTGATTGACAAATTGAGTAATGAATTTTCGAAAAAAAAAACCAGTTCTGGTGGGATTCGAACCCACGACTCCTTATTCGATAGACCGTAGTGTGGCTAATTCTTTGAGGATTGCTTCGGCATAGTTGTTTTTTTTTCATTTCTTAGATAGTTTCAATGGCATTTAATCAGCAAATTCTTTGGATATTTTCTTATAATTGCTATGGCTATTCCTCTGAAATTATTCCAACAATTTCAAGAGCAATTTCTTTTTCAGTTATTTTGCAAATTTCTCAGGCAGTTTTACTTTACCATGATTATTTTTTTAATTCTTTATGATTTAATTGTAGTTATATTTATTGCTTCCGGGAACTGCTGAATTGGAAATTCACAAATTCTCAACAGGGTTTGCTCAAAGAAAATCCTATGAAACTCACGCAAAACTTCTCGACAAATTCCCAAAGAAATTGTCGGAAAAAACATCAAAATTACCTTAAAACTTTCAAAGTATTTGCCAAAAGAATTCATATAAGAATTACCAGAGGAATTCCTGAAGAAAATATTAAGCCTTTTTAAAGAAATTGACCAAATCCAATCTCAAAATAAATTGCCGACATATATTCTACAAAAATTTCCACAAACATTCACAAAAAACTTTCGAAGAAATTCTCAAAGAATTTTCCGAAGACATCGAAGGAATTTCTGAAGAATATTTAGGAAGAACTCTTAAAGTAATTTTCGTTGAATAACCGTGACATAATTAAAAAAACATTTTTTTTCTAAATAAATCCCCGAAGGAAATTTGATTTCCGAAATCAATTTCCAAAGGAATTACCGAACAAGTTCCCAAAGTAATAATCGAGTTTCCAAAATTTCCAAAGAAATTGCTGATGAAATTCCCAAATAAATTTTCAATGCAAGTATTATCGAAATTGCCGAAGGTATTAAGAAATCATCTACTGTAGGAATTCCTTACATAATTACTGAAAAAATCTAGAAGAAAGTGTTTGAAGAATTTTCAATAAAATTATAGAAGCGATTTATGGAAAAATTTCCGATGAGGAATACAGAATAGCATAGATAGTGAAAGTCTAAAAAAAAACGACGAAAATCACAAAAAAAAAGTAGAATGACTTGCCGAAGAATTTCCAGAAAAATTGTGAGGATGTTCCCAAACTCATTGTCGAATGGATTACCAAAGGCTTCACTAAAAGAATTCTCAAAGGAATTGCCTGAAAAGTAACTTAGAGAATTTTAAAAAGCAAATATCAATAGAATTGTTGACATTAACAAAACAATGCTTGAAAGGCTACTAAAAAATTGGCGAAGAAACTCCCGAGAAACATTTCAAAGGATTTGCCAATGAAATAAAAAGCCAAATAAACTCCTAATGGAATTGCCGATGAAATTTACAAAGGATGCGTGAAAGGTATTTAGTATCTAATTTCCAACATACTACCAAATAAATTCTTAAAGAAAGATCCAAAGATATTACTGAAGAAATTTGTCAAATCCAAAGGAATTACTAGGAGATTTCAAAAAAAATATAAATTGAAATAAATTGCAAAACAATTCCCAAATAAATTACCGGGAATATTCCCTGAGGAATTACCGAATGAATGTGTTGCCGAAAACATAAATTTCTTGTATACACGTACAAACCAGACTCGATTATGTGAAATGTAGTTTCCCTGTTAAAGTATTCTCATGTACACGTGGTAGTGTTCAACTAATAAAACAAAAACACTATCGCCATTAACCCTTTATAAGGCAGTGGCAACTATATTGCCACCTACTGTTTGTATTTTTTTCTGTTTTATAACAATTTATTTTGAACTTTTTTTTTTGGTTACGCAAAGTTGGGACTACTAACAACGCCTGGTATTTTTTTGGTACTAAACAAAGCCTTAATAACAATTTAGGAGCCATTTGTAGTCCCAAAAATAGCTAATTTTGACCGCGTAAAGAAAATTAGCTCAAACTTATTGTCAGATTAAAGATTTGGTAAATATTTTAAGAAATAATCAAATTCTGGGTTGACATGAGCTGAACTACACAGTTTATATTATGGGTTAAGCCCCAATCCACTTTAAAATCTCTTTTCCGGCTTTTTGTCGAAGTCAAAAGAAGAAAAGTACCCTAAACGGGCAGTGGCAAGAATATTGCCACCAGCGCTGGTGGCCTAAACGGGCAGTGGCAACTATATTGCCACCTCAAAAGCTCGTTTTTGGGGTTGACGGGCAGTGGCAACTATATTGCCACCAGCGTTTTTGGCCTAAACGGGCAGTGGCAACTATATTGCCACCTAGATTTTTGAGAGTTTCTTTCAAACAAAAATTGTTTTGTACATGTAATCATGTATATAATCATTTGCATAATAGTATGCGATGACAACTCTTCTAGTTTTCTCGGCCTTATAAAGGGTTAATGGTGTGGTCAAACCAAAAATGCGAATATGTATCCTGATTTTGCAATTTTAAGTATTTATAACTTTAACAATTGTTCTTGAAAACTATTTTTATAAGGGTTGTTATCATGCAATAAAAAAAGAGGATGTCATGATGAATACAAGTTACACGCAAATTTGTGTATATTTTATAGTTTCCGAGATTTACACTTCTAATAATTGCCCTTGAAAATGTATTGTGTTTAATCCACACAACAAAGGGGTTGTCGCGATGATTATTAAGTTCAAAGTGAAAATACAAATTCCATGTATTATACGCAATCAATTTATCAAGTTTTCATACCTCCATGACAAGTAAAGTGTAAAATCAGTACAACGGATCGAATTTCCCAAAAAAGCTATTCTCTAAAATATAGTGCGTTTAAATTTGTGGGCTCATTTTTCCCGCGACTGAGAATTTTTTTTTCTTTATTAAAGTGGCTTTTCGCCCGAGGCGAGTTCGGCACTACTGGCCTGAGAAATTGAGGGTGGATTGGTATTTCCTTTCCAGGATCTTTTCGTATAGGAAATTTCCTTGACTTCCTTGGGCATAGAGTATCTTCGTGCCTGCTACACGATATACGCATGCAAAATGGTCATTGGCAGAGGAAGCTCTCAGTTAATAACTGTGGAAGTGCTCATAGAACACTAAACTGAGAAGCAGGCTTTGTCCCAATGAGGACGTTACGCCAAGAAGAGAGAAGAGGGAGAGGTATTTCCTTTAACAAATAAAAACAACAACCTGGAAGCCACAGAAACTGGCACCCCCTAGGCACCCCCTAGGAAAAAATCCTAGATACGCCAATGCAGGCATCGCACAATAACCCAAATCTGCCAAGCGCCCTATTTATGAGGCAGTACTTGTAAAGAGAATATTTTGAGAATTACACAATACAATATACTGAGGAACTCCGGAAAAGTTGTTTTGGAGATCCATACTTCATACATGGTGAACATTTATTTCAGAATTGGCTCACTACATAGACGGCCCAAACGTTGCTGCACAGATGGCTGTATCCAGGGCGCAAAATTTTCGAGCAGACGAGTTGAAGTTCACCGTGCGGCAATTTTCATTCACTTGCCTGCATATTCATATTCAGCTGCTCGTTTGTCAACTGAATGAAAGTCATTGAATATTTGTAAACATCTTACAAAGTGTTAAATTGCTGATAAAATATTAACGTTTCGATTACATTTAACGGTGCTTTACACAGATCTTTTCCCATTGGATTGTTGTGGAGTGTTTTTGGAAGGAATCGTAGCCGTAAACGTAGGTAATTATGAAAATGTTTCTCGATCGGCTTCATATTCAATGACTACGAATTGACTGACTGTGTGAAGCGGGAGAGCGAAAATGAATTTGTTTGTTTTGAATAGTCAGTGCAGAATCATTCAAATTCGTGCTGTTTTCAGTCAATGACTTTGAAAATTTTGCACCCTGGCTGTATCCTTCAAGAAGGATGGACACAGAATCACGGATTGCCACACTTTCAGCAAGTTGCAATTGGCAGACCCTGGAAACTAGTGCAAGAGCGATTCCTCTGTCGTCGCTGATTGGGTTCTCACGGAAAGTTCCCATGCAAGGCAAGCAAATGTGGGAAGAATGGTTGTGAGGATCGTTACCATAAACTTATTCATTCGGTAAATCCTCAACCATCCCGAGCAACCGAACCGCCGACAACTACAAGCATAGTTACCATTCATCGTCAGTTCTAGAAAATCTCTTTGTTTTGGATTCTTCCAGTGTCACTATACGGCAATGGTTAGACCTATGACTTCCTCGATAACGGCTCATCTAGCACTTTGTCTGGTGGAAGAAAGGTAGCTACAGAACTGAGAAAAGTAGTGAAGGAGCAAAAGGTAGTCCAATCGCAATTAAAATTCGGCCAGACTGGACAGTCTACGAAAGTACATCCAACGAAGTTGAGCGATAAACTCATCAGCTGTTCAATATTTCCGTCCGCTCGCCCAACCAAGATCTCCACGACCTCGTAAAGCAGTTTTTGCTATAAAAAATGCGTGCGCTGCAGCTTGTACGGTGGAAAGCGATGATGATCGACGTGTCCGTCTAATTCTGGAAGAAACTATTGTGCAAACAGAGTAGGAAAGGTTTTAGACAGGATTGGTATGGAAGTACAACCATGGCCGAACATGGAGTTCCCGGAGAATCGGCCCATGGCGGAAAAGTGATTCCGCTACCTAGAGCGCTGCCTTGCATCAAAGCCCGTCGTGTACGACAACGTGAAGACCTAGATCAGCCAAACCAAGGGATACGCATTTAATGTGAGTCTGGAGGCAAGGTTGCGACCATTCATTTGCAAAGATTTACATTCATTTGCTATTATCTCAGTTCAGAAGCATGCTATCGAAAAACAATGTATGGATGAATTTGAGCTTGTAATTTTATCTGAAAGTTTGCCGAATAACATTGTGGTCGCAAATGTATACCAAAGTCGTGAGCGAGCTGTTAAAGCAACTCTCCACAGCGTGAATATAATTTACATTCACCGCGTGGAGAGTTGCCTTCACAGCTCGCTCACGACTTTGGTATACGTTTGCGACCCCAATGTTATTCGGCAAACTTTCAGATAAAATTACAAGCTTAAATTCATCCATACATTGTTTTTCGATAGCATGCTTCTGAACTGAGATAATAGCAAATGAATGTAAATCTTTGCAAATGAATGGTCGCAACCTTGTCTGGAGGAATAGATCACTTTCGATCCGAAGCGGATTCTTCCACGTTACGAACCCGAGGAAACTGAACGAGGTGCGATTAGTGCGGGATGCGGCCGCTAAAGTCCAAGAACCAGTCGTTTAATTCTGCTCTCCTTGCAGGACCGGACTTCCTCATTTCGTTTCTTTCGGGTTTGTCTTCATTTCGCCAGTTCAAGGTGGCCACCAGTGGTCAGTGCTGATATCTGAGAGATGTTCCATCAGATCTTGATTTGACCTTAGGACCGCGGAGCAGCGGTGGCAAAAAGTTTGCATCATTAGGTGGAAAATTCTCTGTGCAGCGTGATTCCGGTTCAGTAGCAGACGAACTGGCAGAGCAGAAGAAATTATGCACTCTAAGGCCGGTTTCATTATTAGAAACTGACTGTTGAACTCGAGTTGCGTTCTAACACAGGTCGGGGCAGCCAGCAGATTCAACAAAGAAAGTTTGAACCGACAAATCGGCCGCTTGCGAACGCGATCTCGTCATGATCTGGAAACCTGAACCAGGTGTCGTCGTCTTCCAAGGCGTGTTCCGAAAAGAAATTCAGGCTCTCCTCTCGGATAACGTTGTACCGACCAAACGAGAAGAACTGCTGGTTGTTATGAGCACCTTCGACCCCTTCGGACTGGTAGCCATCTTTGTCGTCCACGGGAAGGTGCTCGTGCAACACATATGACGTTCTAAACTCGGTTGGGACGAATATCTGTCGGACACACTCCTTCAATTCTTTAGCATTACATTATAATAATAATAAACTGAATCAACAATTCTTCGTCACAACACTTGGTTCTCCATGCTCGGACGTGTCCCACACTTGTCAGATCGTGCTGTACCTGGTCCACCCACCATGCACGCTGCCCTCAATGTGCCATTACCAACTATGCAGGGTTGCTGTCCGGTATTTTCACAACATGCCCCGCCCATCGTACCCTTCCAGTTTTTGCCACCTTTCGGATTCTAGGTTCGCCGTAGAGTGTAGTAAGTTCGAGGTTCATCATTCGCCACCACACACCGTTCTCCTGCACACCGCCAAAGATGGTCGAGTGCTTGCATGTCCTCCTCGAGCATAATCCAGGTCTCGTGCCCGTAGAGAACTACCGGTCTTATCAGCGTTGAGGATGCGCCATCGTATTTCGCGGCTTACGTTATTGTCTGCCGGTTATAGGGACCCGAGGTAGGCGAAGTCCTCCACCACCTCGAAAGAGTCCCCGTCTATCGTAACACTGCTGCCTAGGCTTCCTCTGCCATTTGCAGTTGCGATTGCCAGCATGTATTCTCCTGTTTACTGTGAGTCGAACCTTTGCTGCTTCACGTTCAGGCGGGTGTACAGCCCAATTAATAAAAAGTTCAGATAAAAGGGTACTTTTAAAGCTAAGCAGCTTGTTCGAGGTTGCTCATTAGCCTTCTAAGCAGCTTCATTTTTTAAGTAATTTTGGAACTTGAAAGTTCACATAAGTACGCTGGATAGCCTTCTTAGCAGCTTCTGAGAGAACTTTGACAAAATTCATGCAGAAACAAAAATGTGCTTTTCGGAATCACAACACCACCCTGTTGGTGGGTTTGTGCTTCATGTCTGGAAATTGCTTCTGATTATTATATTTTCACACATGTCGCTGCTATGTAGATTCGAACTGGATCCTCCTGCGTGATAGCCTGCCGACTTACCGCTGCGCTGCTGAAGACACATGTCAAAGTCAAGCTAACTTCACTACTTTACAAATGTGCAAAACTAGCGCCGACAGAAAATCGATTCAAGTTGGACTTTACATGCTGTTCTCTCATTCGCAACTGTAGTACTGTGGTAGAGCATAGGGTTCTCACGCAGCGACTATCGGTTCGAATTCGATGGACGCCAATTTTTTTTGCTCATGCCTAGTATTCATTGATTTGATAAATTCATATTTGTCTTTTATTCGTGTATGCTTAAACAGTTGTTTTCTGTGAAAGAAATAAATTTAATTTTCATTGAAACACTATGCTACTGAACTGAACTTCTATGAACTTGAAAGTTCCGACAAAGTTCCAAGTAGCATCTTAAGCAGCTTTAAAGTTCCGCGAAGTTCAGATAAAGTTCCGAATGGAACTTTCTGGCTGCTTGAGAGACTAACAATGAGCCTTGCCGGAACTTGTGACCGAAGTTCAAGCAAGGCTCATCGTTAACCTCTTAAGCAGCCAGAAAATTCCATTTAGAACTTTATCTGAACTTCGCGGAACTTGAAAGTGCATTTTGGCATGGGAAGCGGAACTTTTGGTTACTTGGGAGTTCTGCCACCGTTCCAAATGTTCTAGTAACAATATCCATGTCATCCGCAAAACAAACAAATTGACCGGATCTCGGCTCGTCGCATTACACCTTCCAGAGCGATGTTGTGCAGCAGGACTGAGAGTTAATCTCCTTGTCGTAGTCGCCGTTGAGATTCGAACGAACTAGACAGATCGCTCGAAACCCTTACGCAGTTTCTTACACCGTCTATCGTCACTTTGATCAATCTTATGAGCTAGCCGTTCTCGTCTATGATTTTCCATAGCTCTCTGCGGTCGATATTGTCGTACGCCGCTTTCGACGAACAGGTGGTGGGTTTGGGCCTGGTATTCGTGGCATTTTTGGAAGATTTGCCGCACGGAGAAGATTTGGTATGTTGTCGAGCGGTCGTCAACGAAGCCGGTTTGATAATTTCCCACAAACTCATTAGCTTAGGGTGAAAAACGACAGAAGATGATATTATTTTGTAGGCGGCATTCAAAATTGTGATGGCTCGGAAGTTCTTGCTCTCCAACTTGTCACCTTTCCTGTAGATGGGGCAAATGACCCCTTCCTTCCACTCCTCTGGTAGCTGTTTGGTCTCCCAAATCCGAAATCTTAGCCGGTGCAGGCAGGTAGTCAACTATTCCGGGCCCATCTTGATGAGTTCAGGCCCGATATCAAACTTTCCAGCTGACTTATTGTTCTTGACTGAGCTGCTGGATAGCTTCCTTAACATTACTCGTGTGTGCTAGCTCGTTGTTGCTCCCGCTGCCTTGATCGTCCATCACTGCGCTCTCCGTACCATTGAGGTGTTCGTCGTAGTCCTGCTTCCACGCTTTCGATCACCTCTTGTCCGCTAGTCAAGATGCTCCCGTCCTCATCTCTGTGCATTCCGACTCGCTGCAGATAAAATCTTTATCAATAAAAACAATCAAAATGAAGTGCTTTTTCATTTTTTCTACAAAAAAAACGAGAAATAAATATCAGTCTTGAATCTGACATCTACTGCACAGCATCAGCTGCTAGCTATGCTACATTCTTGAATCGCGTTTTACTGAGCGAAGTGGTCATCTAGGCACGTGTTCGGTGGGGTTCTAACAAATTGCCATCCTGTTCCTGTGCTCTGCCGACGGACGATAATAGGTTCAAAACTTGGCCAGACCCAACGGTGCCAGCTTACCAGACGGTCAGGCGGCGGACTACGACGACGACGACGACAAACAAGCAACATACCCACATTTTTCCTCTTTTCAATGATAATTTGGTGGAGCCATCGTACCGGTGTATGGTTTTGAGAGCACAAAAAAGTCCCAGTGAAAGTGGCAAGGGGAAATGGAATGCATGACCCACGTGGTGCAGCAGAAGTGCTGCAGCCATGCGATGCAATGCGGGTCGGCCGGACGATGACTTTATCGATTACAGGCGGGCTAGAATAGGAGAAGGTAGAGTTGTATACAATGTATGACGATTTTGATTTTCACGAATGAGAATTGGTACAGGAACGAAAAGACTACTAAATAGCCTAGCTACTGGCAGTTCTATGTGTTCCTGGAAATCTCTGAGAAGCGTGCTTTAGAATAAAATACATCTTTTTTTTATGAAATAGTAGGATCCGTTGCTTGCACTTCTGTTTGCATTGTTCAACGTTCTGCCGGGTTCCTTGCTGTAGCATTGCCGCCCGTGTTGCGCTGTTCTTTTCCAAAAAATTTATGAATCTATCGTCCTGTGGACTCCATTCCACGTACTCAACAGTGCCCTCGGCTGAATCATTGTTGGCTTCTTTGGATATGAGTAGGTACCGATAGTATGCATTATCCTGCATTTACATACCAGTCTTGTCTTTCTCAACCTCAGTGCAAAGAAGAAGTTCAACAAGAACAATCCTAACGGCAGTCGAGGGTATTTCAATTTATTAAATTGAATCACTTCAGAAAACTTTCCACCACATTGACGGGCGGAACGATGGAAACTTTCAGCCACTCTCTTCCCCGGTGCCTGTTGCAACTGGTTTCTCAACTACCGTTGACAGTTTGTTTCTGCCAGAATGGCCCGAGAGTAATTTTGTCCGCATTAAATAATTCTTATGAAATGATGACGCCGGCAAAAAGCGGCTGCTGCTGCTGTAATTAAAACTAGTGCATGCAACCAAGTTGCACTCAATTTTCATACTTGCTTCCAGTAATCCACTAGCATAACGTTTTAGCAAATCTCCGCAACCACATACGTTCCGGATGCTCTCGTTACATAAGCGAGCACCCCCTGGTTAGGGTTGCGGAAAATCTACCACTTCGCAAAAAAAAAGTAAGTTTGAAAAAGAAATTTGTGTACTTACGACGGAACAACGGGACTCCGCAGTTCGGGACAGACAGTGATGTTCCCGGTGGTTTCCGGGTGAAAAGAATACCGCTCACATAAAGATTTTTCCGTTTTTTCCTCCAGAAGCGTGGGCGAGGGGCTCCTGTGTGGGCGCGCGGAGGAGACGAAAAAATGAGATTTTCCAGACGTTGCACAAATGAAAATGTATAGAAGGATGCCTGCCAGCAGCCAGCAGCAGAACAATACGATTCTTGTTCCGGGGATGCAGATGGGTGACGCAGTCAGTGGATGGGGAGCGTTTTTCTATTTGTTCTTAATCTGCAATAACGACGGTGCCAGAGCAAGCGTGATGAGGACGAATTTGCGGTAAAAATGATTATTAATGCCGTTACGAAACTTTCAGGTTGGTGTAGGGGTTTTTTGAGAGGTTTATAATTCCGGATGATGACTGGATTGGAGAACAGTCGAGTTAAACACTCCACTGAATGGGATAATGTAAATGTGATGTATTTGACCAATGATTTTTTTTAGAAAACTCGAATCAGTTCAACACTGTGTTGTTCGAATGTTTTTCGGTTTGTCCCTCATAAAACAACGTGCATTTTAGTGGTTCATCCAAGATGGTAGAACGTGAGCTTAATCAGCGATTTAAGCTAAATCCTCATGGGATATTTCATTGTAAATGGCAAACCTGGACCGAAACGTCGGAGCGAGAACATTGTAGTTCGCTTAATTATTTGATAAGAATGCCGAGCCATTACAATTAAAGATCCCAGGTGACATCCAGTCGAAAATACAGCCTAAATCCTCATGGTTAGTACATGGGGGCTGGGCAGTGCGTCTATCACTAGAATTGTGAGCGTTGGTCTATCTGACGACCTTAACTACCACCTGACATTCTCCAGATATTGCCCACGAAAGAAATTTAAATTGTAAACTCAAAATACAATGGAAGTGATCCTTCAATCAACAATAAAATATGACTTGGTGACAGGTTCACCAGGTGACGCAAATTTTGCTGCAAAGATAACAAATTGTCACGATTTATAAGCTTCATTTCCATCGTGAAATAAAAGGTTTCCTAAAAGTCTTGACACTGATTAATAATTTGTAGTTCATGTCTTTGATAGAGTGACTTATGCAAATATGAACGTTCTATTCAATTCAATTCAATTCAAAGTGGAAGAACGGCGCTTTTGTAAAACTTATTTGGTTCGTCAACATCTTAGCTCAACCAACCGATACAATTTGGGTGTTTTCTGCAACTATCTTTATATGGCGAAGCTCAGTTCGTTAAAGTTATTTTTGCAATGGATTCTGGCTTTCTCAGTCTAGGGAATCCAAATGATTAATTTAGCATTGCCCGACGTTTGGGCCTGATTTATTTAGCCTTTTTAAGGGTAAAGCTGTCTATCTTTTATTTTCAAATAATTAGTTCCACAGTATGTTTAGAGCTTCTTGTCCAATTTGTTAAAATATAGACATAGACACTTCTTCACATTCATCAATTCACGATAGACAGCTTTACCCTTTGAAAAACGGTCAAATGAATCAGGCTGAAACAGAGGGTTAGGGTAGAGGGTTATGGTAGAAGGTAGGGTAGATGGTAGGGTAGATAGTTAGGGTAGACAGTAGGATTATTTTTGAAAAGTTGT
Source organism: Aedes albopictus (assembly GCF_035046485.1). NCBI lineage: Eukaryota > Metazoa > Arthropoda > Insecta > Diptera > Culicidae > Aedes > Aedes albopictus. Next base: position 15,429,317 of record NC_085138.1, read on the forward strand.
TGAAACCGGGAATTCGTAAGTCCTTGTGGATTAAAATGACATAAAAAGAGAAATCTCTGAGTATGAGCCAAAAATATTGAGATTTAGAGGTGGCAGAAATCGTCTCAAAGATGAATTTTCGGGTAATAAAAAGCTATTTTCACTTCAAGTGACATAACTTTTTCAATTTTCAACCGATTTTCAATCTTTTTTTATGTATCTCTCACAAATCAAATTTTGAAAAAACTTGTAAAACACTTGATTCATTCAAAGTTACGCAAAATATGAGCTTCTTAAGATTTTATTTATTTTTTATTTCTTCTTTTACCAAAAAAAAAAAAATGATTTTTTCATGTAAAATTGTAGTTCAGGATGATTTTTTGCAAATTTTTACTCCAAACCATCATACACACAAACCTCCAAATAGGTAGAATCCATTTAGGTCAAATCTATTAAGGAGAAACATCAGAGAATACCAATATGGCTGCCACAATGGCTGACTTGGAGCCCTACTCGCGTTTTCAAGAGCACCTATCTTTAAAATTCGTAAACAAATCCGCTCGATTTGGAAAAGCTGCCTATTTTTGCAAGTGAGCAAAGACAGGATAAACAAGCGCGGCTTGGTTCGATGCTTCGTTCGTCAGATTTGTGCCTATAAAGTTTGAATGCAAAATTTCAATAGAATTTCTTGATGTTTCACCTTAAGGTCCCTCCATTTAGCTAACGTTACCTAAATGGAATCTGATTGTGTTCAGAGTAGTTGGAGTGTTTTAGTTAGGGATAAGGTTGGTTGATTGAAGGGAATTAAGTTGTAAGTGGAGTTAAGGGGAGTTCAGGGCTTGCTCAGGGGGAACAATGAGGGGGGATTGGGTTGGTTTGGTACTGTTTAAGGTTTCCTAAGAACTTTCGTGAGCATAAGTCATAGAATCTACATGCATAACTTGTGTGCTCGCCGGGGCCCGTAGCGTAGTGGCTACACGTTCACTTCATAAGTGGATGGTCATGGGTTCGATCCCAGCCCCGACACTTGCAATTTTTCGTCAGTTACTCTTCCCCCCCGAGAGCGGCTGGCACCTGACCCTCTTCAGAGCATATGCTCCAACGGACCCGGAAAACCTGGATATCGGCTAACGACAACTCATAATGGACCCCAATCGGACTGGAAAAGGAATCCAGTTCGATCTAGTAGAATTATAATAGAATACATTTAGGTGCTGTACAAAGTGTAAGTACAGCTTCCAATTGGAATCGCTCGCGCAGTGCCCTAGTGGACAAAAGAGCTGTAAAATTAGGTTAAGTGATTGAAGATTGAAGAATAAACTTGTGTGCTAGAATGATTGAATAAAAGTCATGCTTACACAGTCTCATGCAACTGACAAGTGACAAGTTCAATGTTTGTTTAAGAATCTCTAAGAGCTCCCTTGAGCATAGGTCATCGGATCTCATGTAACTCACCTGAGACTCTCAGAAACGTAAAGAAGTCACTGTGACTTACTGTTCAACCTTTACATACGCTGCTGTCACTGTTTTGTAACCATGTGTGTTGCTTGAGAAACTTCTTTGCAATCTTTAAATGAATTTAGGTAATGAACTGAATCCTCTATTAAGGCATTCCCGATTCGTTACCTAAATGGAGGTTTTGGTGTAATTAGGGATATAGACCACAATAGAGGATTTGTTTAAAAAAAAAATCCTCGCTTTTAGAACATGATTATTTTATTCAGTTTAATCATTTTATGGCTATATCGGTCTTTTTCTACTCAGAGTATAAGGGAGCAGAGATCAAAGTGGATTATGAAATGATAGATATGATAGTATTCGCTAGGTTACGAACAAGTATGAAAATTTATAGAAGGTGAAAAGGTGAAATTAGGCAAGTAGGCCATGTATTGAACGAATACATCGAATGCGTGAAACTTCTGCCGTACGACCTGTGCTTTTAAATAGATCGGCTTGGTTGGTAGTTCATACCACCTTACCAAGACTGACAAAAGTTTCTGGCACCCCCTATGAACGGAGTGCGAATCCCGAAAAAGCTACCGATCGATAGAACTTGTGATGATAACAGAACAATACATAGGCAGTCGGGTGCTTGATAATGGAATCAGTAATTTTTGTGTTATTAACATATCTTATTATCACAGACAAGCAGACGTAACACCTTGAACGATTTTCGTGCAAATCCATCGCCCAGTTCACACTACCATCACCTGGTGGAGAAGTTGCACGAATCACTGTGTTGTGCCATATCGTCAACAGAAGGCGCTAGTGTGAAACGTCAAACGCATAGAAAAACGATGCGCGCGCCTCTGGTTGTGAAAGCCACAACTATGAAAATTTAAAATGATCGTTAAAAGCGTGGTCGATGGAAATTTCGCAAGTGTTACGTCTGTTTGTCTGTGTTATTATGTTATAAACTTGTCTATCATAAGCGGCAAAATAACAAAAATCATAACAAAAAAACTGTTCCTGGAAGACCAGTTCAATAACATGTTTTGTTAGATTCAATAACAACTTAATAACAATGAACTTTACAGTGAATTTGAAAACTTGTTATTGTTGTGTTATAATTCATCACATATTTGTACATTTTCAATAGTAGAATAATAACAAAACTTGGTCTACAACAAAGTATTATTGAAATGTTATTTAGTGGAAGGATCTAAAAAACTTGATCAAAACAAAATAAGACTGCCCAACAAAACATGTTATGAAAAAGAAATACTTTGATAAGTTAATAATAACAAATTATGATCTAAAAACAAGCTGTGAAATTCTGTTGTTATGAATTTGATATTCTCCTCTGCTCGGGTTATTTGACGCATCATGCAGTACCAGTACTACAACGTAGCTCAGAGTAGTGTTCGGTGCGTCATGTGCAACAGATATTGAAGTTTCTTTGAACGGTGGTTCAGGGCACCTTCTCTCCATTTTGATTGATTTCCAACTCCAACAGTACGCGATCATCGTTGCTGTGGAGAAAATGATCGCATGATTAGCGTAGTTAAACAGGATCAACCATTGCAGGGGATTCTTTGCGAGAGTCCGTGGATGAGCCACTTCGAACGTATCAGCTGATGACTGTGACCTACGGTACTACGACGGCATCCTATCTAGCAATACGGAGTTTGAATAGATGCGCAGAAGAGAAAGAGAAGCCCAAGTTACACTCTTGTCACAGTAGAGTCACGGTGGCGCAGGTTATTGTTTTGCAGAAGTTACTGAGACTTACTTCTAGCAGGTAAGTATTTATTTGTTAGAAGTAAGGCACAGGGACTTCTGCTCAACAAAAACCTGCGCCATCGTGACTCTTCTGTGACAAGTGTGTTACTTGGGAGAAAACCCAGCCACATCCAACATCATCAAGAACGATTTATACGTTGACGACATGTTAACTGGTGTAAATTTTGCGATGGAAGGTGTACGGCTGCGCAAAGATGTCATATCACTACTTGATTCATCCGTTTTCAACCTTCAAAAATTTCATTCCAACCAGCTGGCGATTCTTAAGGCGAAACTGGAAGCATTTTCTCATTTTTTCGGTTTTTGATTTTTTATTAAATAACGAAGCAATATTTTCAAAATCGGTTTTCGTGCACATGTAGAGTATGGATCAAGGTATCTTCTGAATTTTTTTGAGGTGGAAAATGTTTCCCATTTTTTCAGAAACCATTTTTTTGTGAAGTTTCGTTCAAAAATGGTTTCCGTAAAAACGAAAAACATTTTCCACTACAAAAAAATTCGGAAGATACCTTGATCCACATTCTACATGTGCACGAAAACCGATTTTGAAAATATTGCTTCGTAATTTAATAAAAAATCAAAAACCAAAAAGTGAGGAAATGCTTCCAGTTTCGCCTTAAGAGCATTTCACGTCATCTGCGTGGCGAGTGAGAGCTGCTGGACATTGATGAAACCGCTCCTAGGCTTAACCAGGAGCTACCGATAGACATGCACTAGTTCAACACATCACACTGGAGCCCGAAGCTCCTAGTAACACAGCGTATAGTACTGTCTGATTCCGTACGTTTTCTCGGTCTATATAGTCTAGTAGGGACGGCAAGTGATCGCACAGCCGAAGATGTTTCTACAAGAACTTTAGAGACGAAAGTATTCTTGGGACGAACCGTTGAGCGCAGAACTGCAATCACAGTGGCCGACTTCAGAACGAACTTGGATCTAATCGATCCAGTTTCTGTACCTCGCTGGATCACATTCAGTGATTAACTATGTGATGCCATGCGAACTAAACGGATTCTGTGATGCATGGGAGAAGGCGTACGGAGCAGCATACAGTATCGGACAATAAAAATGCACCAAAGCCGTTTTCCCATACAAACTAGTCAACTTTGGATTGTCATATATAGGTTATTTCTCAACCAATTGTTTTCGGCCTTTCTGTGACGAACTACAAAACACTTCAATTTTTGAAAACTATTGAAAAAAATCGGTGATAACTATTGATACAAAAGTAACAGATAGGTTGAATTTTGACAATAAAAATGCACCAAGACAAAAAATGATATAGCAAGACATAGTCACGTCATATCATTATGGTGTCTTCGGCAAATATGTTTCTTGTGTGGTGATGAGTAAATTTGCTGAAAAGACCAACATGATTAGACGTTAGCATTTTTAGCTAAAACATATTTTGTCTTGGTGCATTTTTATTGTCAAAATTCAACCTATCTGTAACTTTTCTATCAATAGTTATCACCGAATTTTTTCGATAGTTTTCAAAAATTGAAATGTTTTGTAGTTCGTCACAGAAAGGCCGAAAACAATCGGTTGAGAAATAATTGAGATATGGCTATCGAAAGTTGACTAGTTTGTATGCAAAAACGGCTTTGGTGCATTTTTATTGTCCGATACTGTACGTTGCGTAGCACAAAACGGAAAAGTTACAGTTCGGCTAGTGATGACTTAATCCATGGTATCTCCACTGGTGGACCTGAGCAAGTACAAGAAAAGACGGTCGATAACCAGATTTGTCTTCGGCACTGTTCTTGAAAGTTTTGTACGAGACAGTTGCAGGAGTATCCAGACCCTAGCAAAACCTTCTTTTGAACCGATTCAACTATCCTGAAGTGGTGGTATTCGTCCCATGCATCCAAAGTGCAAGCGTACGTCTTCAACAGAGTGTCTGAGATCCAGCACTTTCCTCGAGAAGGCGTTGGAAATGGGGTGCCTGACGTCGAGAATCCGGCGGACGTAATATCCGCTGCAGCTTGACTTGACTACGAGAGGACCCGAGCTCTTGGCCGAAGTTGAGTACCAGACTAGTACAACAGTGTGACACCAAAGCGACCATAACCCTGGTTGTGCATTGGGGTCATTATGACCCATTCAGGCACACTGACTGTGCACTACGTCAGCGTAATGAGCGTTAGCTAATGCACGAAGAGGGTTAAGTTTCCTTGTTAACAACTTGGAATTGAGAAACTAAACTTTTCAATTCTATCAATTGGATAGAAAGAACCTCAAAAACTGTAAGTTTTGTTTTGTTTCTTAAGGAATATTTGATTAGGCTACGACTAAATTTCGACGTACAATACATGGATCCCCTATTACGTCATAAATGGAAAACAACTTGGATAAGAGAAAATATTTAGCATCAGCTGAAAATAAATATGCAAAAATTCAACTGATTACTTCAACTATAAATTACCCCAGTTGAGCCTCGCCACATAAACCGAAAAAGAAATTCCATAAGCTCACGAACCGCGTTTGGGAATGTTGCCTCCCACTGGGCACAGCCGGTAGCATCAATTCCCACACTTTATCAGCCCGGGGCCTGATGCCAAGCACCACAATCCAGAATAAGCACCGGCTACCTATACCTATCGCTCGTGCTTCCAAGCCTGCTAACTTATTCACATTTCTCAGATAACGATACCACTAGACTGCCCCACTGCTGCGATGGCTTGGAACTGTGCGGTGTGTGTGTGGTTCAAGCTTACAAAAGCACGCACCACCTAGTAATCAATTTCATTAGATTTATGTACCTACTCCGCGACACAATCAGTTGCCGTGCCCTTCTTCCCGAAAACCAGATGTTCGATTTCGGTTTCTAACCATATCGCCGACCGCCAGCCGGCGGCACGATGGAAGCGGTGTCGTCATCCACACGAGAACCGGAAAAGAGCCGGTCTGGTGTGCGCGTTTGCGCAAGACTTCCACATTCGACGAGAGTGTCCAAATCAGCCAGCGACAGACCGGAAGGAAGAGAGGTCTAACGAATTGTGCAGTTATCCAACTGGGCCACCCCAGTGTGTTTCGATCGTGGGTTTCTTTGGGACACGTCAAAACTCAATCACACAATCAATGGTGATCGGGTCAATAGTTACATTTTTAAGCATGTTACTGGCATGATAATAACCATCGTTTTACTATACTTCAACATTTTGCTTCGACTTTGTGAATCGACAAAGCGAAGCATCTTGTTTGAATGAACCTTACCCTAGTAGCACACAAGTTCTATACAAGTTTATGTTACTCCTATATGACTAAATTTGGTCATATAAGAGTTGCACAGACCTATGTAGAACATGTGTGCTACTCGGGTACCGTGGAAACGCTGATTGCCATGAACATTCTTCCTAAAACAATACTTGCGGAAGGCTTTCAAGATACCGCCACGAGCTGAATATGAACACCGATAGAAAAGTTAGGGGTGATACACAAATTATGTCACGCAAAAATTGACCTTTTTCAAACCCTCCTTCCCCCTATGTCACACTTTTTGTATGGGTCCTCAAAAATATTTGTATGGGTTGTCACGTTCTGTGAACCCCCCCCCCCTCCCCCATACAAGCGTGACTTTATTTGTGTACGGCCCCTTATCCATACAGGGTAGGGCATGATTGAATGTGATACATGATGAATAATGATATAGGTCTTGACGATTTCCACTGGATTGAAAGACTTGTCTGCATAAATAAAGTTGGAATTATGTTTCTGCTGAAAATTAACATGTATACTTTTTCAAACTTTTGTCGATTTTTGCACTGAGATATTGATCTCCAGTTACTGAGATGCGGAAAACGTGTTCAAGAGCATGAGCATGAGCATAGGACCGCACAATTCGTAGTTGCCACTCCGTGATTGACCGGAGCAATCGAAATTGCACAGAGAACCAATGAATGAGGCTTGTGACTAGCACAGCATTCTCAATGCGCACAGTTCGAGAACTCTCAACTATATTAAGATTAATAACGGCGCCGGCCACGTCCTTACGGTAATCGAGGATGGGAAGGAATGTTAGTAAGACAAACGTTGGTATAGAGACCGAGAATCGCTGCATCTCCACGTTTATCTCAGGAAGGAACTTTTGTTAGTAGGGAAGAGTAACCATTGTCAATCTAGGAGTCCCCCATGGTTGGTGATACGAACTGACACAAGCTGCCACCCACAACTAATCACTTTTCCACGATAAAACAAAGCAAAAAAAATCTTTTGCGCTTCTCCACCCCACTAGGAAGTAGAAACTTTTAGTCTATTCCACACAAAACAAACTGAACGCAATGTTTAATATGGACTGCCATTGCTCACTGTACACGGAAAGTAAACAATCTGATGATCGCTCAATATTTACTACAAACTACTACACGACAGAATATTCAAACTGAGTCGTCACTGTTCGCTTCACTCGGGAAGCAAACAATCCATAAACCACATCGATGTTCAACTCTTAGAACGTCAATGGTTGCTCAATGTTAACTCTTAGAATCTCTTTTACTGTACATAAAAACTTGATTAGGAGTAAATGCCGTTAGTTGAAGTAACGGACCAATCAAAGTTAGCCGCAAATATGAAAATTAGACTAAACAGACAAAAATAAATATAACAAAAAAGTCTGCGATTATTGCACAACTATTATCTCAAACAATGATATGAAACGAGCTCACCCATTCGTATGCCTCCATCTATCTCTCCATCGCTGGTTGTTCTGGTCTCTCGTACTCGAACGAGGCACAAAATCAAAACTCAAAAGAACCACTAAATTCATCCTCGGTAACGCGTCGAGTTCGGGCCCGAAAGATTTCGCTTCCACCGGAGAAGCATGCGGCTGGAAATGGACAAGAAAAACTCGCGCCGATTGAACGATTTTTCGGAACTGCCCAAAAACTTCAGCTTTTACTCGATCGAATTTTCATTTGTGTCAAACAGGTGTCTGACTTAAGTTCATTCCTAGTCAAATACACGCAAATCCAAAGGAAACTTTTTTTATACGATTTGCCCTCCGCAAACTTTGTAAATCGCGTAAAAATATCGCGTAGCTTCGAGAAAATCGCGTAAAAAATCGTGTAAGAAAAGAATTTAACAGAGACCTTACTGTCAGCCTTGGGTAATGTTTCAATTTTACTGATCGTTACGGGTTCCCAGGTCTTCTGCTACCGTGTGCGATCCAAAAACTAAATCTTAAGGCCGTATGAATAAAAAACGTGATTATTGAAAAAAAAACACGAACCGAGATGAACCAGCCCTGGGCTGAAAATCTCGTTAATAAAGATAAAAAAAAAACACGAGCCCGTTCGATGCTTCCAGTGAGTTATTCGCTCTTTGAAGGAAGCACGACACTAGACAACTGACTAGAAGCAACGCCCAGTGGCACAGCCGAAAACTTTTCCAGACCGATGCTGCGGACTGCCCATATTCGCATAGTCGATGTAACCACCAACGTCTGCTCTGATGGGAAAACACGATTTTATATTTTTTTTCCGGATTTACATATGCACCGACTATTTGAATGAAATAATCTGTCAGTTTTGTGGATTACAGCTACAAAAAGTGAGCCGCAATGATTTTAAGATGTTTCATGTAATTTTTGCATATTTAAAACGTGTACGTCAGTTTATGCGACCATTCAGTCGTTTTGATGAATGATTACACGGATAAGTTGACGTAACAACCAGATTGCTATGACCGTTATGTTAGCTACTGCGGTACCCGTTTTCTGGTGAACATGGTGAACACGTGTTAGATTTTTTTTTCCGGAATGTCCGTCTTCTTCTTCTTCTATATGGCTCTACGTCCCCACTGAGACTTGGCCTGCCTCGCTTCAACTTAGTGTTCTTTGAGCACTTCCACAGTTATTGATTGAAGGGCTTCCTTTGCCTGCCATTGCATGCATTTGTATATTGTGAGGCAAGTGCAATGATACACCATGCCCAGGGAGTCGAAAAAAAATTCCCGACCGGAACGGGAATCGAGCCCGGGTCTCCGGCTGAATGTCCGTATTCGTGCGTTAAATACATTCTTTGTTGATAAGCAGCAGTCCCGACTCGAAAGAAGATGTACTAACCGTGGTTTCAGGAAAAAAGCTAACACGTCACATTCTGAAAATGTGAACTATCTGATAGTGCGGTCGAGCGTACCATAAAGCGTGGGCATCGTAGTAAGATTCACAGTTGGTCGGCTTTAAATCAGACCGGACCAACTGTTTCTAGTTTAGTGATTCCTTGGCTTATCTTTACCTGTCCAAAAATTCGCCTAGTCCAATTTGACTTTACGCCGACCAGTTTTCTTATTTCGTTTAATGTGTGCAAAATACCGGAATTAACATTAGTCCCCAGGCTCTGCGATGGATCCTAACGGCTTCTTCCAATACACCATGCAATTAAGGCAGTCTATGTTGAAAAGGTTATTTTATACCTTATCCAAAATATGGTGTTGTACGTAACTATTTATTAAGAAATACCTTAGTAATATTTACAATTTTTTGCGATTTACTTTACCCGCGGGCCTCATTTATTTTTCTCATATTCGACCAATTACGAAATGTTACGAAACTAATTTCATTTTAATAACCTTCTACACTAAGTTTTTACAATTAAATTAGTAAACATCAAAAGCTCATACACCCAACGGCTAATCAGATAGATATGGATTTAATTTATCTAAGTTTTGGAGGATGTTTACGACTAGGAAGAAATGTTGAACTGTTGTGGCTTTCTCAGTCTAACAGGATTAAAACGGCTATGCCAAACTCCTGACCGATTCACTTTTGTTAGACTGAAAAGCCACAACAGTTCAGTAGTATTGTTCCAATGATGGTTTTGAAACAAAACGTAAAACTTTTTTTTTATCTTTATTTAAGAGGTTTTCAGCTTGAGAGCTGGTTCGCCTCCTTTAACGTAAAACTTATAATAGTTTTGCTGTGGAATGATTTTACTCGTGGCTAACCATGAGTTTACTATTTCATTAACCTTCATCCAGCCAACGTACATTTTCCACCTTCAGAAAAGCACAAAAATGGTCATAACTTTTTTGTTTTTCGATGGATTTTGATGAAATTTTCACAACTTCCCGAAAAACTCTCCTAGTTTATGATGCCGGGGACATGGGTGCCTGGTCCACATGGTTCCGGAGTTATTCCGGATTGTCTTGGGGTACCAAAATTGGCCATATACATTGCGCAACGTATATCTCAAGATCCCGATGAGGCAGAAGTATAGTGTCTTCGGCGCATTTGTACAGCAGGTTAAGAACGAACTGGCAACGGCGACTTTGGTTCGCGATTCGGCCGCTAGGCGGCGCCAGTGTCAAAAATGTTCAAACCCTCATATCTCAGAAACCTGATAAGATAGAATGATGCCGTCTTCGGCAATATTCTTCAGCAAGCTCAGAACTATCTGATAGTAAAGTCTTTGGTTTGGGATTGGTCCGCTAGGTGGCGCATTGTGTTTGAAAATTACAAACACGTATATCTCGATACCCTAATGAGGTACAAGCGCGCCGTTTTCAGCAAAGTTGTTCAGCAGGCTAAGAACTATCTGGCAATGGCGTCTTTGATTCGCGAATCGTCCGCTAGGTGGCGTCAGGGTAAAAAATCTTCAAACTTCTATATCTCAAAATCATGATAAGATAGAATGATGCAGTTTTCAACAAAGTTCTTCAACAAGCTAAAAACTGTCTGATAGTTGAGTCTTTGATTCGTGATTTATTCGTTAGGTTATTCGGTATTTTGTCTTTGACCCCCTGCAGACAAATTTTGTCACCCCACAATATTGCTCCGTTTTTTCTTCCGAGAACTCTTCCGGGAATTTTTCCAGGAATTTCTTCGAAAATTTCTGTAGGAATTCCTCTGGAAATGTCTCTTGGAATTCTTCCGGAAATTTGTTCAGGAGATCCTCTAGGACCCACATCAGGAACTCCTGCGGAGATTCCTTCAGGACTTCCTTCGGTAATTTCCCCAGGAATTCATCTGGTAATTTCTTCAGGAGTTCTGCAGGAATTCGGGAATTACTCCATGAATTGTTCCGCGATTTTCCTTAGGAATTTTTTCAAGAATTTTTCCAGGCTGGATTTCTCCGAGAATTTTTCTAGGAGTTTCTCCAGGAATGTCTCCGGGAATTCCTTCGGGAATTTCTTCAGGAAATCCGCCAGGAATTGCTTTGAAAATTTCTTCAAGAAATTGTCCGGGAAATCCTCAAGATTTTTTTCCAGGAATTCCACCGGGAATTTCTTCAGGAAAACTTTTGTTTTTTTCTTCAAAAAAAAAAAATCCACTGGGAATTTCTCCAGAAAGTCTTCCGAGTTTTTTTTTCAGAAAACCCTCTGAGAATTTCTCCAGGAGTCCCTCTGGGAATTTCTCCAGGGATTCCTCTGGGAATTTCTCCAGGAATTCCTCTGGTATTTCTCTAGGAATTCCTGCTTTGTTTCCTCCAAAAATTCCACCTGGAATTTCCCGGGAATTCCTCCGGGAATGTCTCTTGATATTCTCCCTGGAATTTCTCCAGAAATTCCACTAGGAATTTCTTCAGGAAATCCTTCAGAAATTTTTCCTGGAATTCCACTAGGAATTTCTTCACGACTCCCTCCAGGAATTTCTCCGGGAATTTCAGCAATTTCTCCGGTGATTCCTTCAGTAATTTCTCCAGGACTTTTTCCGGGATTATTTCCAGGAATTCTTTCGGATATTTCTCCAGGAATTCTCCCGGGGATTCTTCCAGGAATTCCCTCAGGGGATTCCTGCAGAGATTCTTCCAGGAATTTCCTGAGGGGAATCCCCCAGGAAGGAGGATTTCCTAAAGAATTTTCCAGAGGAATTCCTAGAGAAATTTCCTGTGGAATTCCTGGGGGAAATCCTAGAGGGATTCTCAGAGGTATACTTGATGAAATTTCCAGAGGATTTCCTGAGAAAATCTCGAAGATTTCCTTTAAAAATTCCCGGAGAAATTTCAGAAGAGTCTCGGAGGAATTCCTGAAAGAATTCCTGGAGGATTTTCTGGAAGATTTCCAGAAGAAATTCCCATAGCAATTCCTGAAGGATTTCCTGGAGAAATTCCCGGAGACATTCTCGGAGGAATTCCTGGAGAAATTCCCGGAGGAATTACAGGATAAATTCCCGGAGGTATTCGTTAAGAAAGTCCTAGAGTAATTACGGGAGAAATTCTTGAGGGTTTTGTGAGAAAAAAATCACGGAAGACTTCCTGAAGAGATTCCTGGAGAAATTCCCAGAGGATTTTCTTGAAAAATAAAACCGACAGTTTTCCTTAGAAAATTCCCGGATATATATTCCGGGAGAAACTCCTGGAAAAATTCCCGGAGAAATTCCTAGAGAAATTCTTGGAGGAATTCCTATAGAACATCCCGGAGGAATTCCTAAAGAAATTTCCGGAGGAGTTCGTGAAAGAATTCTCGAAGGCACTCATGGACGAATTCCTGAGGAAATTTTCAGTGAATTTTTTGGAGAAAATCTTGGTAAAAAAGTCTGGAGGAATTCCTGGAAAAATTCCCAGAAGAATTCCTGCAGAAATTGCCGAAAGAGTTCCTGAAGTAGTTCCTGATGGAAGTCCTAGATGAAATCCTGGTGAAACTTTCGGAGGAATCCCCGGAGGAATTCTCGGAGGATTTTCCAGAGGATTTCCCGGAGAAACTTCTGGACGATGACCTAGAGAATTCCCGGAAGATTTCCTGAAAAAAATCCTGGAGGAAGTTCTTGAGGAATTCCCGGATAAATTCCAGGTGAAATTCCTGGGAAAATTCCTGGAAAAATTCACGGAAGAGTTCCTATACAAACTCCCGGAGACATTCCCGGAGCAAAAGAAGCAATATTGTAGGGCGACAAAATAAGTCTGCAGGGGATCAAAGAGGGTGTTAAAGTATTCTCTCTTGTACCATCGTACTCGACCGTCTAGTACTATCATTCCAAATGGCTCTTCGCTTGCTGAACAGCTATGCTGAAAAAGGGACACTTCTTGTTCATTAGGGTGTTCATTCGAATATTTTCTTAATACTAAATGGAACCTATCGAATAATATTAGAACCAAGGACACCATGCTGGACGTTTTCTGATTTTTGAGATAAAATTGTTCAGATGTATTGACTGCTTGTGTCACCTAGCATCGCCATTGCATGATAAATCTCAACCTGCTAAACATTTTTTTCAGAAAACACCATGCTTTTAGCTTATTACAGTAACGAGATACACGTGTTTAAATATTATACATAAGGTGCCACCTAGCGAATAAATCACGAACCAAAAACTCAACTATCAGACAGTTTTTAGCTTGCTGAAGAACTTTGTTGAAAACGGCATCATTCTATTTTATCAGGATTCTGAGATATAGAAGTTTGAGAATGTTTTACCCTGGCTCCACCTAGCGGACGATTCGCGAACCAAAGACGCCATTGCCAGATAGTTCTTAGCCTGCTGAACAACTTTGCAGAAAACGGCGTGCTTGTATCTCATTAGGGTATCGAGATATACGTGTTTGAAATTTTCAAACACAATGCGCCACCTAGCGGACAAACCCCAAACCAAAGACCAGGACCAGGCACCCATGTCCCCGGCATCATAAACTAGGAGAGTTTTTCGGGAAGTTGTGAAAATTTCATCAAAATCCGTCGAAAAACAAAAAAGTTATGACCATTTTTGTGCTTTTCTGAAGGTGGAAAATGTACGTTGGCGGGATGAAGGTTAATCTATGAGGTGCCACAAAAACTCACGTTTCGGGTTTCAATGAGTGTGCTTCAAGCACTTAGTAAGTAGCTGAAAGGGGGTTTGAGGAGTTTACGTCGTAATTCAGAGGAAGCGATAGATATCTACCACAACCATCCATACAAAAAATATAACTGTTCATACATCATACATGAGGTGTTTGGATTCTATACTAGGAGATTTGACAAACACCCATTTTAGAGTAATTTAAAGTAAGCACGTTAACTGCGAACAATACTCGCCGCTAACCAGGATCACGGCATATGGCGGCGTTGCATGAACTACGAAATGTACCAAGTATGTACCTAAATAAATCGATACAGTATGAACCCAATTTTGTCAGCCCCGCAAACTTTTTGCTCTCATTAACTTACGGTCAAAGTTTAACTAATTCAATCATGTTCATCACTAAACCACTGCTTGAAAATCTATTTAGATATTTAAGAAGAACAAAAAATGTGTCCCCAAAACAGGCTGACAAAATCGGTTAACTGATGTATAATGAAGCGGATAAAACACGGCAGGCTGCGGTGGGCTGGGTACGTAGCTCGTATGCCAGAGAAATGACAAACTTATACCATATTAGCAGAGAACCAGGAAGCAGCCATTGGCTTCGTGGTAGGGCGCGCACGTGGGCCTTTTAGGTCTTCCTCAACTGCATTTTGCGGCCCTAAGGGGCTCCAAAATCTTAGGGCGACTGGAAGCGATTGATCCATGACTATAACCAGTGGAAACGATTACTTCAATCGGCATAGACTCACCACTACGAATTGTAGGCTATCAAGTATTTGTTAAATTATTCGCATGTTGTTGTCAAAGCATCATGAATGTTTCAGTATCTACATTGCATCCATAATAAGTATTAAAAATAATTGATAATATTCACTATGAAAGTTGTTGATATTGAAAATGATTTTCAGGCATCTGAAATCAAATAATTAGATATCTCAAATATAAATTATGTTTATGTCAATAAATTATCTTAATAAATTATCTCAATAAATTATGTTCCATCACGTTTTATGGGGAGATTTTAGTTTTCTTGTACACAGACGTCAGTATTGCGACCACATGGTCGTTACGTCAAAAAGTTCTTTTCAATATACTCACATGTTTTAGAACAAACACGTTTTTTTAATAATTGCAGCATATGCTATACATGTTGTAGGATATGTTAAGCTAAAAAAGTGGATTTTGACCTAGGTGGCGTTTACGTCACCTATGCGAATATGGGCAGGGCAGTCAAGCCGCGCTCCCCATCACGAAACGGTTAAATATTTGGAGTGTAGAATTAGCATTTAAGTTAAAATACACATTAATAAAAACTAAAAAAAAGGTTAAATATTTGGTGACACTATAGCCGCACGACCACGAAGTCACAACTATATTGTACTACATTGTACTACTAGTGTACGTATGAAAAAAGCAGCATTTAGTACAAGTTTTGAGACTTCACAATGCAGTTTTTTCCTTGAAATTATATATCTATCCCTGAAGGTTTGTTGGAGTTTAACGTTAGATTTCTCCAGGAGTTTCTCCCAAAATTCCATCCTGGGTCAACTTCTGCACAATCCGAGAAAAAAATTTCCGCTGGGATCCATGACATTCTAAAAGAATCCCAGGAAAAATAACCGTAGAAATTTATGGAAGATTTTCTGAAAGAAATACTAGATGAATTTTATGAAGGTATCCGTGGAGCAATTTGAGAAGGTAGTGATAGGAGATTTTCCAAAAGAGTTTTTAGAGAAAATCTGGAGGAATTTCTGAAGGAGATCCTTAATGGAATTTCTAAAGGAATCCATTGTGATTTTCTAAAAGAGTCCCTGGGGGATTTTCTGAAGGAATCCCTGCATGAGTTTCTTAAGGATACTTTGGAGGAATCTCTAAAGGAATTTATTATTTTTTTGTAAAGTAATACATGGACGAGACGCGACAACGAGAACGGACACAACACGTTTTGTTCTTACTAACGATTAAAAAGGATTATTAATTACCTTTTTTGCCGACCGGTTTCGGGCTCGACGCAGCCCATCGACGGGACGATGTCCGACTAATTACTATTGGTTGCTCACACGACACACATATTCATACTGTATACAGTACACGTCGAGAAGAGATGAAATTTACTGCATTTACAGCTTCGTCAAACGGAAGAGGGATGATTGTATGGGAGCATCATCCTCATTCATCAATGGAGTGTTGGCAGTAGCTATGTGCATTGATTCCCAAGCATTGAGGTGAGATGTTTTTCTAACAGTTTTTAACAGCTTAGCTTGTTCCCAATTAACAGTGTGATTTTCGGCCAAAGCATGTACTGCCACACTCGATTCATTCAGCCTACCATTCTCAACCGCATTCCTATGTTCCCGCAGGCGAACTTTCAATTTGCGGCGAGTTTGTCCGATGTACACTGCTGGACAATCTTTGCAGGGTATTTGGTAGATTGAAAGTTCGCCTGCGGGAACATAGGAATGCGGTTGAGAATGGTAGGCTGAATGAATCGAGTGTGGCAGTACATGCTTTGGCCGAAAATCACACTGTTAATTGGGAACAAGCTAAGCTGTTAAAAACTGTTAGAAAAACATCTCACCTCAATGCTTGGGAATCAATGCACATAGCTACTGCCAACACTCCATTGATGAATGAGGATGATGCTCCCATACAATCATCCCTCTTCCGTTTGACGAAGCTGTAAATGCAGTAAATTTCATCTCTTCTCGACGTGTACTGTATACAGTATGAATATGTGTGTCGTGTGAGCAACCAATAGTAATTAGTCGGACATCGTCCCGTCGATGGGCTGCGTCGAGCCCGAAACCGGTCGGCAAAAAAGGTAATTAATAATCCTTTTTAATCGTTAGTAAGAACAAAACGTGTTGTGTCCGTTCTCGTTGTCGCGTCTCGTGGGTGTAAATAGTTCTTACGTGTGCACAAACCCAAGAAATTGAGTAATACATGGATTTGAATGGATTTTCAGAAAAAAATGTAAATGAATTTCTGAGGGAATTTCTTTAAAATCCTGGTACATATTGTAAAGGAGTCGCTGCAGGAATTTCAGAAGAATTCGGTGAAAGATTTTCTATAAGAATCCCTGGAGAAAACTCTGATGGAATCCCTAGAAAAAGTATCAATTGCCTTTCTGGAAGGGTTTTTAGAGTTATTTCTTAGATAACCGTGATAGTTTTTCCTATAGAATCCTTAGAGAAAATTCAGGAGGGATTTCAGATGGATTTTCTACAGGAATGCTTTGTAGATTTTCTGGAGGAATCCATGAAAAACTTTTAAAACCCCCTGGGAAAATTTCTGAAAAAAACCTAGAACAATCTCTGAAGCACTCCCTGGAGGAATTTCTTCAATAATTCGCAGCCAAATTTCTGAAACATGCTTAAAATGTTTTCTAAAAGAATCCCTGATGAAATTTGGGGTAAACACTTCCCCAATCGTTGAAAAATTTCTATCGGAATTTTTAAAGTACTTTGAGAATGATTTTTGAATTGCAATTTGCAAAGTTTTCAAAAAGAATCATTGATTAAATTTCTGAAAAAATGTTAATAAGAATATCTAAAGAAAGTTATGTAGAAATCTCTAGAGAAATTCATGGAGAATTTTCTAAAGCAATCTGTGAAACATTTTTGAAAAGAATGCCTTCAAAATTTCTGAATTTCTATAGGAATTTCTGGTGTAATCTCCGGAGAAAATTTCCGAATTCAGAAGATTCTCTGAAAGAATTTGTGATGGAGATCCTCATAGAATGCATGAAGGATTTTCTACTTTTAAGACACATTCCCGAAGAAAATCCTGGAGAATGGAGAAAGTAATAGAAATCTTGGAGGATGATTTTCCAAACAAATTCTCCATAGGAATATTTGAAGATACTCATGCAACCCCTGCAAAAAAAAAATCGAATAAATCCTTGAAAAAATTAAAGTGCATCTGGGTAAGTTGAAACAGCGGGCTAACATGATGTTATCTAATCATGATAAATAATTTTAATGTCATATCACATAGTTTTTGAATTAAATAACCTTTTAGTAAAGTATACTTTTTCAAATTATGTATATTAAAAAAACATTTAAAAACTTCGCGATTCATCTTGCTCTACCCTTTATTACTTGTCAAGCTTTTCTGGAAGATTCCTTATGCAAACTTCTATGGCCCTGGAGAAGTTCCTAAAGGAATTTTTAGATATTTTTTGAAGAAGCTCTGGAAGAACTTCTGATATCTGGAAGAGTTTTCGAAGGAATCACTCTATGAAATTTTGGAGGAATTTTTGAAGGAATCTCTGGAAAAAGTCCCAAACATCACAGAGTTTTTTGGCACGTATGGAGACACAAAAAAGCTATGTTCACAAAATTGATAATTGTTATGTTTGTAAGTACGCAAAAACTACAAAAATCGTAAGGTTGATTTTATTATATTAAGGAGGCGGAATTAAAACTTTCCCTGTGTCAAAAATGAGAATTTTTCCCAAACAATGGAAAGAAAAAAATATGAAAATGCAGAGGTTCTATTTCTTCTTCTTCTTCTTTATGGCTCTACGTTCCCACTGGAACTTGGCCGACCTCTATTCAAGTGTTATTTGAGCATTTCCACAGTTATTAATTGAAGGGCTTTCTTTGCCTGTCATTGCATGAATTTGTACATTGTGAGGCAAGGACAATGATACACTATGCCCAGGGAGTCGAGCAAATTTTCCTGACTGGAATGGGAATCGAACTCGCCGTCTCCGGATTAACCTTAATCACTAGACTAACTGGAGACCCCTCCACTGTTTCCTCCACTACTGTAGATGATAAACATTAGCATTTTACACTTTACCATAAGTTTCAAATTAGATAGTAGTATGTTCTAGACGTAGTTGGAGGTCTATAGCCATCGCTAGAACCAGAAACGGTTGATAAGCCGTGTTATTTATCAGATAGCGCCTACTAGCTATGCAATTAAGCGAACTGCGCCGCGTTAGCTTCATAGCAATAAATTACACAAGCCTATCACCTTACACGCCTGACATTCCGGCACCAATGTGTGAACCCTCTGCCAACCATATCCCATCCCACCAACACTCCAAAATCCGCATGAATTTATACAGACGCAGAGGTATATTCGGTCTGCTATGGATACAAATGATTGCAATCATCACTTCCTACCCCTTCCCTACATTGACCAGCAATCTGACGTGGCAGGTGCCTTTGACGCCTAAAAATAGAAGATTATCAACATTCACACACTGAAGATTGCAGAGATCCCCGGCAGGGATCTCATTGGTTCCTTGTGTGAGTGTAGCTGGTCGAGCGATACTGTAGTGGCATCCATGGGCGGTCAATCAAGCTCAAGCACTAGACCGAGCTCTAGACGTAGTTGAAGGTCTATTATTGCATCACTTGATTTATTATTCCTCCCTCGGGTATCTTCTTCATGTTCTAATGTAGGGTCATTATCTGATCAAAACCCATTCATGTTTCCCACGAAATCATCAATGCAGCGAAAATGTCACCAATCCTATTCAGATCTCCAACCTAAAACGTAATAATACAGCAGAATTGCAATCTTCTGCTGCGTCACCGCCGCTCGCTCGCACAATATTGGCACCCGTTTTGGATAACTTACCTACGCCAATAGTGCTAGGAAAATAAAATGCAAATGTCACCCAACCCGGATTCCGAATGCTGCTGAGTGCTGGCTGCCCGACTTACGTAAATTTCTGGCAAACATATTGCACCTAATCTGCATAACGCCCTCCACCACGTTTGCTTACCCACTCGCCGAATGGATTGGTGCTGATGGCCGTGGGACTCGTCCAATCCATTTCGGGATAAGCAATCCCGAGCGAGGGCAGCAATAGAAGAAGCGAAAGAAGCCAAGTTTATCCTTAGTTTTCGCGCTACCCCCCTTGTTGGCGCCCGTCTCAACCAGCAGCGGTAGCGCAGAAGTAATAGCCTGGAACCCTTTCGAGCTCGCCAGCAGCGCCAGAGGTGGTGCGGTGTTGCGACGTCGGGAAATGATGGAGCTGATGCGGTTACATCACGTGAAAACTGCATCGCCACCACTTATACAATATAATCCCTAGGGTTGCCGGCTTAACCATCCAACCAACCAACGGGACGCGCCAGCGGTGCAGCAGAGTAATGACGCCGGCCACACGAGCTGTCGTGAAAAACTGGAAGTCACCCGGAAAATTCTCATTAGCCTATATGGGGCCACGCGCGTGGTGCACCTGGTGACATGCAAAGTCACTGTTTCTACCAGAAATAGAAGCCAGCACTGCTGTCTATGGAGGGGCACATGACACACGGGCTATGGAAAACATCAGCATTGCGTACAATCGATTTCAGGTGGAAGTGAACTACATATCGGCAGCATATGGTTTATTTGTCGATCCGACCTTAATTGACCTGGAGCTTGATCAGTAATTATGATTATAATCTTATCGGGAGCTTCGAGGCTAGATCCTTACTTGATTAAAAATCGATGCGGTTACGATGTTCTATAAAATATATGATACAGTATCGATGTCGAATCTTTGAATTTGGGGCTACAGCTCTACAGCTTCAGCATTTTCATCAAATACGGTTTAATTTTATATTATTACCATAAATACGCTTATCAGTGAAATTGCTAAGCTCGTTCAAATAACTTTTGCCTTTAGGGCAGAATTTGGGTATCAAGTAAGCCAAGTGTTAAACGTGCTCTGCATCGTTAATCTGAAGATGCCAGACTTGACTTCCGATCTGATTGACGATCTTATTTTGTTTCGTTTAGTGCTAATCCTATGTGGCTGGAGAGGTTCATATATGTCCACAAAAGATAAATTACAGTATAAAATCACCTACTGGATTAATAAAAGAAACTAGATTTGGTGTTGTTGTCGGCGGTGACCAGTGAGCCCAAGTAAACTAATTCTTCAACCGCCTCGATTTCATCACCGTCGATACAAATTCGGGGTGGCGGGGGCGCGGTGATGCCTACCTGAAGCCCTTTGCCATCCTGTACTTTGTCTTCGACACATTAATAACTAATCCGATTCGCCTGACTTCATTCTTTAGTCGGTTGTACGTTTCCGCCATTGTCTCAAATTTACGAGCTATAATATCATTATCATCAGCGAGAAACCAAGCAGCTGAACGGACTTCATGAAAATAGTTTCACTCGTGTTTATCCCCGCTCTCCTAATTACACCCTCTAAAGTAATGTTGAACAGCAAGCACGAAAGACCGAAGGGACTCGAAAGTGTCCCTGATACTCGAACTACGCACATCACTTGATCCATCGTCGCCTTGATCAATCGTATCAGTTTATCCGGGATTCCGTATTCGTGCATAATCTACCATAGCTGTTCTCGATCGATTGTATCATACGCCGATTTGAAATCAATGAACAAGTGATGTGTGGGCACGTTGTATTCGCGGCATTTCTGCAACACCTGGCGGATGGCGAACATCTGGTCCGTTTTAGCGCGTTCACCCATAAATCCAGCCTGCTATTGCCCCACGAACTCTCTTGCAATCGGTGATAGTGTGATCGCGCCAAATCGCGCGGTAGTTCCCGCAATCCAACTTGTTGCCCTTTTTGTAGATGGGGGACAAACGATACCTTCCATCCACTCTTCCGGTAACACAGCGCAACATTTTTTTGTCTCAAGAGCAAACTCATGTGTCTCTGACAGATTTTGGGCCGCTGAACCCGAATTCGGGCTCAGATTTGCTCCAACACGTCGTTAGTATGTAAACTTGCATGCAACTTTGGAAGGGTGACTTGTATGGGAAATATCGTACCTAACATAAATCGCTTAAAACTATCAAATTCGATTTGGTTAAACCAAATATTTTGCATCAATCGTTAATTTAGATGTTAATTGACCAATTTACCTTTTGATTGCCTAAAAAAAATATTTCCATGCTTAAGGCGAAACTGGACTCCTCATTATAAAAAAGACGCGGACACCGTCTTCAGCCAGAGGCTGCACAGACTGAATGAAACTTAACACTAGACAAGGGACACACGGAGCATGCACCAGTGGATACGGAGAAGAAACTACTCTCACGAAAAGTTTCATCGCCCGGAGCGGGAATCGAACCCTCACCCCATAGCATGGTGCGATTAGAAGCTTGGTGACCCTAACCGCACGGCTACGAGGCTCCATTATTTTGATCATTACCAAGACTTGGAAGGAGGAAGTATTACACAGCGTAACAAAAATTAACTTTTGGTCTGTCTCAAGAGCAAACTTGAGGGGCCCAGAATCAAAGGGGTGTAAGTGACCATTTTGTCGATTTTGAGCTGAACATATCATAAAATTTTTCAGATTTCAAGCTTTCAGGAACTTTTTCAAGATTGTTTCTACGATGATTGAAAAAAATACAATAAATCAGAGAAAATTGGGTTGATTTTGAAGCTTCATACATTTTGTATGTGATGAACAATTGGTCAAAAACTTTGAACCTCATTTACTAGAAAGTGGGCTTTTATCACTTACACCCCTTTGCTTCTAACCTCCTCACTTATGTGTCTCTGACAGATTTTGGGCCGCTGAATCCGAATCCTGGCTCAGATTTGCTCCAGCACGTCACAATTTTGAGCTATACCTCAATTTATAGGGCAAAATATGCGATTTTGGGCTTTTTTGACTGCCAGTCATTAAGGCGAAACTGGATCCATTTCCTCACTTTTTGGTTTTTGATTTTTTTTATAAAATAACGAAGCAATATTATCAAAATCGGTTTTCGTGTACATGAAGAGTATGGATCAAGATATCTCCTGAATTTTTTTCAGGTGGAAAATGTTTTTCGTTTTTGCAGAAACCATTTTTTTTGTGAAATTTTGTTTAAAAATGGTTTCTGCAAAAACTAAAAACATTTTCTATCTGAAAAAAAAATCAGGAGATACCTTGATCCATACTCTACATGTGCACGAAAACCGATTTTGAAAATATTGCTTCGTTATTTTATAAAAAATCAAAAACCAAAAAGTGAGGAAATGGATCCAGTTTCGCCTTAATGACTGGCAGTCAAAAAAGCCCAAAATCGCATATTTTGCCCTATAAATTGAGGTATAGCTCAAAATTGTGACGTGCTGGAGCAAATCTGAGCCAGGACTCGGATTCAGCGGCCCAAAATCTGTCAGAGACACATAAGTTTGCTCTTGAGACAGACCTAAAGTTAATTTTTGTTACGCTGTGTAATACTTCCTCCTACCAAGTCTTGGTAATGACCCAGTGTAGTGCTCTCACCAGTGCTTCTCGCTTGGTAGTTGATCTGCTCCAGCGGCTTTGTTGTTTTTCAACCGACCAACCTCCTCCTCAATCTCTTGGAGGTCAGGGGCTGGAAGTCTTTCGTCCTATGCACATACTCCTAGATCTGTTACCACGTCACCATCGGTACTTGCAACGTCGCCATTGAGGTGCTCATCGTAATGCTGCAGCCACCTCTCGACCACCTCACGGTCGCTCGTGAGAATATTCCCGTGATTATCTCGGCACATGTCGGCTTGTGGCACAAAGCCTCTGCGTGAGTGGTTCAGCTTCTCGTAGAACTTTCGTGTGTCTTTAGCGCGGTAAAGCTCTTCCATCGCTTCACGATCTCAACGGACAGAGACCTCTTGAATAGTTCTTCGTTGGCGAGTATGGTTTTCTTGAGAGCCGATCAACGACGGATCAAATGTTTAACCTGCGGATGATCCTAGTCATTTTTGACCTTAGTTGGGTCAAACCGGGGTCAGCTCTGTAAAATTTTTTGATCAACAATGCCCTAGAAAGAGCGATTAGGATTTTTGACACGCAGACGAATAGCAATATCATCACATGGTCCCACTCCCATATGCTCTTTAACTGTACGGGCGATATTGATCTCGTTGGCACCGATGATGGTAGGGCAGCGGAGGAAACTTATGCTCCTCTGAAACGGAAGGCAGCGAGGATATCCTTGTGCTTGCTTGAGCTTGATTGACCACCCGTGGATGCTACTCGAGTATCGTCAGACCAGCTACACTCACACAAGGAACCAATGAGATATCTGCCAGCGACTAAGCAGGTCCCTTACTGTAGTTTAAAAAGACGCCAATATAGCGTAACAAATAAAGTACGACAGACTTCAGTACGCTGGGTATGTAGAGCAAATGTCGGAAGAAATAATAGCGAAAACAAAATTCAACAAGGAACCAGGTAGAGATCGGTCACATCCTGGACAGCTACGAACGTGTTGGCTGAACGTGATTGAAGAAAACGTGAGAACTCGAAACGTTGGGGAAACATCGCACAAGACCGACGAATATGGTGCTCTACTACACGATCGACGCTGGAATAAAGTTACTTCATAGCGAACTAGATATTCTATAATGTCTCTTAAGCTTCCAAGAGACAGAACCGTCACGATTAGTTATGTTGCGTAGCTCAAAATAGTAAAATGTTTATCGTATAACATACCTATTTCTTCAATCGGTTTCCAACTGTATTTTTGTGTATCAGAATAATTGGTGAGCTCGTTTTGTACTATATTCATGTGCTGATTTGATTTGGTACTGCATTCATCGTATCATCATTACTTTTTCAAATTTACCAAGATATGCTTCATTTCTCTCCTACCAAATCTACCTGCTCGTTAGTGATACATTGTAAACAATG
>NC_085138.1:15453878-15477076 GCF_035046485.1 Aedes albopictus
ATCTACATCTTTATTCATTTCATGATCGATTTTTAAAAATGCTCATACAATTTCAACCGCATGCATACAACGCTGAAGAAATCATCGTTTATTTGGAATCCAATTATAGTAGAGTTGTTATTTAATCGTGATCATATGCAAATTGACTTATAGCGTAACAACATAATAAAAACACCGAACGTATTAATTAATGACCGGATAAATGGTTAAACACTGCTTGCAGTACTGTAAAGATTGTTAAATGCATGTTCACTCCGACCTCACGCTAAGTTCATTAATGGTAATCACCTACTTCTGTAAAAATACTAGAATACTATATGTACCAGACATGTTTCTTCAGCAAAATTTTAGTACATTTATAGATTAAGGGCTTCCACGTGTAGCCTTTCACCACTCAAGCAACACATATTTATGTCATATAAGAGTTACGCCAGCGCAAATTTTGATTGTATAGAAGTTAATTTGACGTTATTCTAGCATTGTGTTAGAATTACGTCAAATTTACTTCTATACAACCAAAACTTGCAATGTCGTAACTCTTATATGACATGCATGTTACTTGGGAACTCAAATTTGTAACCTCAGTATTGTGTAGTGGAAGTAAAACTCAACTTGATAGTTTGGTGGTTGTAGTTAGAATGAATTTATTTGTAAGTATCAACTTAAGGTTGAAAATCATGACTTGCTTCTACTGCTCCAACATCTCCTCCTTCAGAAAATCTCGTAGAACTCAAAATGTGAAGGGAGCCTCCGCTTCCTGCCAGAAGGTTCCCGAAAAGGTAGAGTTCGTTTTCTTGATTGAACTCGATCCTGAGTACGACAAATCTCCGATAATTCATTATAGTAGAATTTCCTGTACACACTCAGTTGAACTCGACTAATTTCAATTCTTTTGCCGAGATTCGCACAGCCGAGCGCTCGGCATTCGAAATTTAACTGAGATATCAGCTAAAAGTTAAGTTTATTCAAAGCAGCACCAATGGGTGCCGCTATCACCAAACATTAAACGTAAAGCGTTTACCCGAAGTTTCAGAGTGTTATTGGGATTTCGTCCGGGTGCCGGTGTCGCGCGCTTTTGCTTCGTTGGTTCGATTCTTTTTCTATTTAGTTTTCTATTCGGTAGTGAGCATTTCGACGACGACGGGCCCAGTGTGCATCAGTGTGTATTGGGATTTCGTCCGGGTGCCGATGTCGCGCGCTTTTGCTTCGTTGGTTCGATTCTTTTTCTATTCGGTAGTGAGCATTTCGACGGCGGCGGGCCCAGTGTGCATCAGTGTGTATTGGGATTTCGTCCGGGTGCCGGTATCGCGCGCTTTTGCTTCGTTGGTTCGATTCTTTTTCTATTTAGTTTTCTATTCGGTAGTGAGCATTTCGAGGGCGACGGGCCCAGCGTGCATCAGTGTGTGATGGGATTTCGTCCGGGTGCCGGTGTCGCGCGCTTTTGCTTCGTTCATTCGATTTTTCTTTTTCCCTATTCAGGAATGAGCATTTCGTTGTGTCGCGTCTTTTGTAGCAATACTGAACGATCACCTGACGTGGGTGATCGATTGTTTGCTTTCCGAGTGAAGCGAATAATAGCGTGTTAGATTGCATATTAAGCGACCACCTGATGCGGGTGGTCGATTGTTTGCTTTCCGCGTAAAGCAAGCAATAGCGCGGCAACCAGCATGACACGAAGGTCATATTACTTATCAAAGTGAATCCAGACCCAACGATACATTTCCTACTAACAAACACTCCTTCCTGCAGCCTTTGGTGGAGTCGCAGCGGTAAACGCGGGCCTTCACTTAACAAAGGTTGTTACTAATATTCCTTCCCTCTTCCAACCTGACTGCAAGGACGTGGCCGGCGCCGTTATTGTACCGTTAAAGAGAGTCTCTGAAGCGTGCACAGTGAGAATATTGACCACTCCCAGTCAATTATTCAGTTGATTCATTGTGCAACTGTCATTGATTCGGGTCAATCACGGAATAGCAACCATAGATGTGTGCAGTCAGTCTAAGCTAAGCTCTAAAGCGTTTACCCGAAGTTTCAGTAATTGAACTTTAACCGAGATTCGCCAGCCGATCTCGGCATTCTGTTTTAAGTGTGTAAGATTGTGCATGGTCTGTTCAGGATACGTGTTACCTCTTGAACTTCCAGGCTGTGCTACGGAAATACCCACTTGAGATGATCCAGGATTTTCAATATTTTCAGTTAAAACAGGATCAGGACAGCCAAATTCCTCCAGCAGAACTTGTAACGGTAGAGGCTGCTCTGCTGAAGCTTCACATTTGCCTTTCATTAATTTGCGTTGGTTGTGGAATTGATGGCTTCATCAAGTCAAAAATAGAACGGGTTCTTCTGCCCAATAGGACCTCAGTTGGTGATCGGTTATCCGGTAAGGATGGATTAGGGGTACAGCGATCGATCTGAAGGAAAATCTGCAATGCATCTTCAACGTCTTCTCCGCCTATCTTCAAATGCGCTCTCTTTAGCGTATCCACAAATCGCTCGGCTTGACCATTAGATTGTGGGTGGAGTTTTCACGTGATCGATTCCGTGCTGCTGGCAAAACTTGCTGATGCTTCAGAGCAAAACTGGGTACCGTTATCCGTTACAATGGTCAATGGACATCCAAATCGCGGGAGACACATTCCTTCAGCTTCTTAATCGTCATTCTCGAGCTACTGGTAGCAAAAATTTTTGGCCATTTTGAATACGCGTCCACGATGATGAGGAACATTTTTCCTTTGATTGATCCAGCTTAATCTACATGAAGACGAGACCAGGGCATGGACGGAATTGGCCACAATGAAAGAGTTGTTTTCACGGGAGCTTTTGATGCTGCTGCACAGTTCGAACATCTCCAGACATAGTATTCAAAATATCTGCATCCATGTTTGGCCAAAACACAAAACTTCTCGCCAGAGATTTCATTCTTTGCATTCCAGGATTACCAACAGGGCCGGATCTAAGGGGGGGGCGGAAGGGCACGGGCTCCGGGCCCCCACATTTTAGGGGCCCCACAAAAACCTTTTTTGGTTGCTAACATTAGCTTTATTTTTCATATTGCTCAAATACTGTTCGAAAATATCGAAAAACATTTTTGGTCATCTCTCAGAAGGGCCTCCATATCCGCTCGGGCCCCGGGCCCCCACAATCCTTAATCCGGGCCTGATTACCAACATGTAACTGCTTGAGAACATGTGAATGCAATGACTTCAGAATGACGATTCGGTCCATGAACATCAGGTAGGGTAACCAATATAATTTGGACCCCCATATATTTTGGACCCCCTGTGTCCTATTATCACAACTTACACAGGTTTAATGATGAGATGACGGAAATTTTTAGAATCATTCGCTAAATAAGATCGCTCTGCACGGGAAGCAATCATTACCTCACTGGAAATATCCATATTTGCCTTGAAATTATTTTTTGCAAATCTCGTCATCCGTGCGAGTGTCGCATCATGTTTACAAAAAGAGATTGCGGTGCTGAGGAAACTTGTAGATGTAAACAAAAACGTTTATCATTCTAGCGCATTAAATTCGCATAGTTCGTCTAATCAGCCTTTGCCAATCAAGTAATTAGGATGTGATCAAGCATATTCAAGCGACAAATTCTTTCAAAATAGTTTCAAACGAGTTTAAACACCGGGTGTCCAAAATATATTCTGAAGAGGGTCCAAAATATATTGGGGTGTCCAAAACAGTGAAAACTGAAGCTCCAAAAATCAGTTATTTTCATCAAATTTTCAGCCAGAAATGACCTTGTGGGTATTTTTAACGGACAGTGGAGGCTTTTACGAACATACTAACATCATCATTATGTGTAAATACCCTCTGAATCTGTTTGATTTTGAATTAAATTCAAACCAATGTCCTCTAGGGGTCCAAAATTCAACCGTTATCCTATCCATCCGCTTCACACAGCGCTTCTCGTCTATTGTAGAATGATCCGGCATCATTGGAATGACTCGTGGAAGGCCATTTATCTCGAACTTGCTTGAGGACTGCTTGAAACGTGGCATCTTTTTTTGATTCTTGCAAAATAAATTGACTGGCGATTGGTTGAACTGATACGGCTTTGCGAATATCTGCTTCCATTTGCAAACTGGTAATCACATAATCTTCATCGGGCTTGGAATGTTGTCCAATCAAGCGAGCGAGCTAATCAGCGCAACCAAAACTTTCAGTTTTATGGAATTCGATCTTGAAATCGTACTGCAGGAGTGTCAGTGCCTGACGCTGTATTTTGTTAGCAGTATGCACTGGTATGCCTTTCTCCGAATATCCCAAGAAGTGGTTTGTGGTCCGTTTCCAGAATGAAATGTCTTCCTAATAACATTCTGAACTGAAAAAAAAAAATGACGATTCAAGTGATTTTTGGGGGTGAAAACATACGTTGCTCTTACCGAAGTTATAAGAAATCATTTCTGGCCTTTAACCCTTTATAAGGCAGTGGCAACTATATTGCCACCTACTGTTTGTATTTTTTTTCTGTTTTATAACAATTTATTTCGAACTTTTTTTTTGGTTTACGCAAAATTGGGACTACTAACAATGCCTGGTATTTTTTTGGTACTAAACAAAGCTTTAACAACAATTTAGGGACCATTTGTAGTCTCAAAAATGGTCAATTTTGACCGCGTGAAGAAAATTAGCTCAAACTTATTGTTAAATTATAGATTTGGTAAATATTTTAAGAAATAATCAAATTCTGGGTTGACATGACCTGAACTACACAGTTAATATTATCGGTTAAGCTCCAATCCACTCTAAAATCTCTTTTCCGGCTTTTTGTCGAAGTCAAAAGAAGAAAAGTACCCTAAACGGGCAGTGGCAAGAATATTGCCACCAACGCTGGTGGCCTAAACGGGCAGTGGCAACCAGTGTCGCGAAGCATCAGCGTACAAGTCACAAAAAAGCTGATAAACACCAAACTTGTATCACCCTGTCTCTGCGGTTTCTGATTCGCTCTCTCTACAGTCGCTAACACCAGAAAAGACAGAATCCCATCATAGTCACCCGGTCACCCTTGTTTTGCTACAATCATCCTGACTTGGATACGGCTCATGTGAGTGTCATGACTCTCTCCGTCGTCTCAAGCAGATGCACGCGCAACAGTATGTAAAACTATGCATGTGTATTATCTCAAGCACGGTACTACGTCATAAATCCTATTCGTTTTGCATAGCTCAGTTTAAACGCACACATTGAGCGCACCACGCAGTTCGCCCTGGCTACGCCAAACGCTCTCACTTCGCCCGTTATGCATCTTTGCTCAGAGAGATTGATTCTCTAGCAACCCGCCTGAAGCATACTCAGCAACTGCTATCGCTGCAAAACTGCGAAGGGTGGAATCCACAACATGTTTATCATTCCAGGCATGACATGCTAGGTGGTTCGTATCACCTTGGGAAGGGTGACTCCAGAAAGCGGTTCAAGTGATTGTCTCGTGATGGTCGCGATTATTCGCAAGACTGGTGGCAACTATATTGCCACCTCAAAAGCTCGTTTTTGGGGTTAACGGGCAGTGGCAACTATATTGCCACCAGCGTTTTTGGCCTAAACGGGCAGTGGCAACTATATTGCCACCTAGATTTTTGAGAGTTTCTTTCAAACAAAAATTATTTTGTACATGTAATCATGTATATAATCATTTCCATAATAGTATGCGTTGACAACTCTTCTAGTTTTCTAGGCCTTATAAAGGGTTAAGTGGATTAATATAATTACATATGTATAATCCAAAATGCATTCTCAATATCAAAATTTAAAATTTTATCGCTAGCACCTACATAATACACCATAAAAACGTGTTAAAGCTTTTTGGCCAGGAATTGAACCCTGTTACTGCAGTGTGCGCTCAAGCGTTTATCTAATTTCAGCTAATGCAGTGGTAAATTTAACAGAAAGAAGATTTTAGTGATGGAATTGTGCGAATTTTAAACGGTTTGCGCAATTGCAGTATCATTCGTATTTGTTTTGTTTTTTTCATTAGCTGGTGGTAGTGTTTTCAAAGTGGGAATTATTCAACTGCAGCCGAACACGGTGAATGCTTCATCGGTCTGGATCTTCTACCTTAAATAGATGGAAAAGCTGCATGAAAGGGAATAGTTAAGTGAATGCTGCTTGAAGAATTTGGGAACCTTTTCTCTGCTTCCAACTGGAGTGTGTAAAATTGAGGAAATTATTTGATTTCGGCGGAAGTGAATATGAAGGAAAAACATGACTGATACCGTCGGATCTCGTCCCTGAGTAAGAAACCATGACAACCTGCCCACATGCTTTTATGTTGCGCCATATCACACACAATGTCATCATTCGCCTAGTACCGAGGGATTTAGTGAGAATGTTCCTTTACCGTCTTAATTTATGTCATGAAAAATCATCATTCAATACGATGATGTAAATAGGGATGTGAGCTTTTTATCGTTTCAGAGAGCGAGTAATGGCGCTTAAGCCTAGGCTTCCGAGCCTGGACATAAAGGGTAAATTCCCATTTTCATCCTGCAAAAACAAAGGATTGGAGCGCTGTTTGTTTTGTTTAAAATTTTTGTTATTTTTTTGTTAAAAGTGAGCACGCATGAAAAAAAATCCAATTATTTCAAATTTAAAACTGTCAATCTGAAAATACTTTTTTTTTTGGAAAGTGAAATAAGTGAGACAAGTGTAAAAAACAATAGACTTTTGAATGTCTAGTGCATGTGTATCGTAACCCACATGTATAGTCCCATGTCGCGGGTAGATCAGTTTAGAATGGTGCATTGCGCCGTAATATCTATCACATGGTTTCCCAAACTGTGGGTCACGACCCCCCAGGGGGGGTTGGCGGCC
Source organism: Aedes albopictus (assembly GCF_035046485.1). Classification (NCBI taxonomy): domain Eukaryota; kingdom Metazoa; phylum Arthropoda; class Insecta; order Diptera; family Culicidae; genus Aedes; species Aedes albopictus. The sequence continues at coordinate 15,460,704 of NC_085138.1, forward strand.
TTCATCCAGGGGGTCGCGAGGGATAGTCGAATATTTTTACAGACAACAATTTTGATCATACTGTTTTCAGTTCATTTACCATAAATGCAGAAACATTCCAAGATATAAATTTGGTGTACTTTTTAAGACGAATCTTTTACCTAATACCTCTTCTAACCCCACTATCCTCTCTTATGAGCGTGTCACTAAGTCGGAGGTCTCTCGTTAAATACCGTAAAAAGGGGTAGTTTTGTGCTGTTCTACACCAACATTTACTTACCAAGTTACGGTGAAGATAGACGTGGCCAGGAATTGTGGCATTCAAAGCAATCTGAACATGATTATTAAAAGGAACATGGATGCTGTTAGTATCCAATCTACGATGTATACCGTAACTACGCTAACAGTTATCATATCCTACATACATATAAGGTACACCGGAGCAAGTTGAAACGGATGGGGCAAGATGAAACGCGAAGTTTTGAAATATATTTCAATATAATTTGGAAATGTTTATTTCGCCAAAAGATTGTTTGAATCAAAAACTATGTATTATGACATTCAAGCAGTTCATCATCATTGGATAACATCATGTTAACCCGCTGTTTCATCTTGCCCCACCCGTTTCAACTTGCCCCGGTGTACCTTACTACCAGAATTGTTGATCTGACTCAGGATCAAATGGCCAACATAGAGCCTTATCGTCGATATTACTAGAGCCCAGATGAGTCGGACACATTACGGAGCTAAGTAAGGCATCATGTCATAATCTTAAGTTGATTATAATTGCATTTTCCCGAAGCCATTTCACTCTGACACAACACAATGAAAATTTTCCATTTCATCACACGAATCCTGTTCCGGTCCTTCCTACCATGTTTGCATAGCATCAAACTAGACATTTTGCTTTGATATAAATCAAAATTAATTTACGTTACACAATATTCAACACGTTCAAACCTCTAGTGCAGCACTGCCGTCAGCATCAATCAACCTTGTCAGTTTTTCGCAAGAGCAGCTCCCACTCTGCAACATGAAATTGATTTTAGCAGCAGCACGTCCTGTGGCATGCTTTCGGTTTTGCTCATCCAACTCGACGTCGATGCTTTCAACGTCCAAAGTAAATAGAGCTGATTCCATGCCATAAATCAGGCTGTGCACTGATGATAACGCTCCTGTACTGACTGGACTAGCTTCATTATCATCGGTTAATCTCTTCATTATTTCAAATTATATGGTATGGTTAGACTTCCTAATCCGCAAGCATTAATTTTTATTCCGCGTGGATTAACAATCAATTCAACAATTCACCATTCAACCACAAACTACCTGAATGCCCGCTTTGAATTGTTCAACAAAGTGGCTTTTGTTTCACTTCATTTACCACAAATGGCAGGAAAAAGGTTTATTGAATCACCAACAACCTTCCAATACTACCCAAATAGCAAACAAGCATTACTTTATGTTTCGCTGCTCAGTTCGTATTCGATCCAATAATAACCCCTCTCCAAACCGCATCCTAAAACCTGACGGGCAGTGGAATTCATGGAATTTCTTCTAGTTCACCGCCAACGCAGGCACAAATCCGGACGACCGTCATGACGAAGACGTGGCAGCTGGTGCCGCTCGATCCGGTTTATTGCATCGATCCGATATCGAAAAGTTATTGGCCGTGAACAATTTGATGAAGAATAATGGGAAATCGCACACACGTTCACGGAGAAAAGCATTCCAGTCGTCCCAGAGTATATGTACGCACAAATCTCAATATGAGATTGAGAAAAGTTGGCTGTGAGCACATGAAAATTCCTTGAGCTTGAGACTCGCAATGTTGGTGCACATCACATTAGCATTGCGAGTCTCAATGAGACATCTCAATGAGACAAGCTCCAGGTGTCCAGGTACACCCGCTTGATACACTCTCGAACCCTTCACTATGATCACATTAACAAATAAAGTTTAGTTGGGATTGGGTTGACGTTTTCCGGGTGCGGAGGGGGTTTGGATCATAAATATGCTGCGGCAGATGGAATGTAGCTGAAGTTTGTTTTACGACGGGAAAGGTGGTAAGAGGAACAATCCTGGGACATGCTTCTTTCGAAGTAAGCCTAATGACCATTGTTAACGCCAGTTTTGGATAAATCATCAAGTGGTTTGGTCCCACAGTCCATGCGTGCAGGAATTATTAGACTCTAATGAAATATGGGTTCTAATAGGATGTACCAAGCAGAACTTTTAAAGAATACGGCCGTTATATAGAAGTTCGGGACATTTCGGGTTTCCCGCCAAATAGTATTACTCTACAGACTATAAAAGCCCATCAGACACTGAATTGAATACCATTAGTATAAGAAAAACTGTAGTAAATTGTCCTTTATACAAAATTTGACCAGAAGATAAATGTTCCGTGTTACCTGTATAGTAATAAATAAACCGACCAACCTGAATAAAGTGCTTCGTTACTGTACCTGTTGAACTGTTGTAAATTGTTTAATCAGTGATAGTCCCCGGAACTGACCAACATAGCACCGGCCCCAGACAGACGCTGGAATGTGCGTGAACAACCATCATGTTTTGGGAGAGTGTGCTGATGCTTTTGGTATTCGTCCATTTTTGTTTGAGAACCCAAATATTTTTGTATGACGCGAGAGATTTCTCAAACCCCCTCCCCCTCCCTCTCCATAAACCCTTACGTAATTAATGAACAGGCCCCCAGATCGTGTGCTTCCGATTGGTGATTTTTTGGGCGTGTTCTGTTTGACTAATCGAGAGGAATGAAGGACCATTTGAGTTGATGGGAAATGGCCCTAACGTTTATCAATCCGAAGATTGTTAATCGGCGGAAACGGAAGTATCTACTAAGGTACTTTTTTCTCCTAGCAATACCATCATCGGTTGTGATTTGACGTTTCGTGAGGGTAGCAATGGTTGGCGCCACCGAATGGTCTGCAATGCGGATGGGGTACCGAACTGCCTCGATTTTCCCCCAAGTAGCGTCAAAATTCGAACTGCCCGCTTGTACATAATGCATCCATTGCCGCTCGTGGTTAAGGGAATCGACTCTCCTGATAATTATCCATCTTGTCTGCTTCAATTCTGGGGTGGAACCAGGTTCACAGCTTGGTTCACAGGATCTAATCTGAGCCTCTAAAATAATTCCGTTGCAATTCGTTTTATCAGGTTTCAACTGACGAACATCTCAATGAGACGAGTCTCACGCGACGTCTCATTGAGGCACATACACAAGATTTTTTATGAGCATGCTATGATCTCAAATCTCACAAATTTTCTTGAGACGCATTTCAAACCAGCGCATGGCACACTGTCTCATTCATGTATACATGAGCTTTCAGACACTCTGGTCGTCGCCGTCGCCATCATCATCATCAGCATCATCTGGGAGTCGAAAGTGTCGAACTACTTTTCTGCAATAAGTGATTTGATAAATTGGAAATTGACCGGGGGTGGTACATTCTGTCAGAATGTTGCGATTAGTTATGAAATCTGTCGACATTTCCAGATGGTAACACCTATGGGGAATTGAGTCTCCCAATTTGCGAGACGTGGTACCAGCGGCCTGGACTGCAAAACGGTGGTGAGTCGATAAGGAAAGCATCCAACATAACTATGGTCCTCACAAGTTCGTACCTCATGTCACGGGTCAAGTAAAGCAAAGCAAGCAAAGATAACCGTACACACCGTAGTTGCTACTCCGTGATTGACCAGATCGAAGTTGCACAGAGAACCAATGAATGGTGCTTGGGACTAGCTACACACTTTCAATGTGCACAATTCGAGAGTTCAATATTTTAAAGTCAATAGCGGTGTCGGCCACGTCCTTACGGTCATCGGGAAAGGGAAGGAATGTTAGTTCGACAACTGTTGTTACTAGAAACCGATGAATCCACAGCATCCCTACAGTTGTCTAGGGAAGGAGTATTTGTTAGTAGGGTGGGTAAGGTGTGGATCTTGGAGCCACCTTTGGTAGGTGATATGATCCACTAGTTATATGAAAATACACGACACGGTCTTCATCCCGATTACGATTTATTTGGTCACGATAGTAAGAGTAAGACACATACGTCAATGGTCGTTCAATATTAAACGCGTCACCGCATTGATCGTTTACTTAACCGTGAAACCCGACTTTCCCACGAAAGTTATCGCGCGCTTCTGATTCCGCATTCACTATTCGCGCCCCCATCTCCCTACCGAGAAAACCGACCAACTCACGAAAATAGTCGCGCGTTTCTCACAATATTGAACTTAGAGTATACGGCGAATATACTTTGAAGCTAAGATAGCTTTTTTTAAATTATGTATTTTACTAAGAGTAGTCCCATGTGTTACCTGTAATCGACAGCAGTTGAGGTAATTAAGCCAATTATTTTTACTGCAATTATTTTCTTCTAACATTTTCATTGCTTCAATATTAGGCTAGCACCAGAGCTACATGATTAATTTGCAAATATTTCCAGTCTCCAGGAGTCCTCATGAAACGCATTGGCGAAATTACCCCAACTCCTTCTAGAATGTAAAGAAAAAAAAAAGCGGAATGATACTACCCAGTTTCATGTCGTCGAATGACCGCAACCACTCCTTGACTACTTCAATTTTCTGCAATACTGTTAGCTACCAAGTGTGCATCCATTTTTATCACTTCACGAGGAAGGACAATGTGCACCTGCCTCAAACACACGTCATATTTCGTTTTTTCCGCCAAACAATGCAGCGCGATCGAGATCCCCATCGCAGCTGCCCCAAACACGTTGCTTTTTTCACATTTTCCATCAAACAATGCAACGCGACCGAGATCGCCATCGTAGCTGCCCCAAACACGCATCATTTTTCACTTTTTCCTTCGACCAATGCAACGTGATCGAGATCTTCATTGCAACTCGGTTCCTCAAGCCACGGGACAAAGACCACCAGCTGAGAGTTGTGTGCTTAGCTGGTAGTGCAGCCTGGGCACTGTTTCCTTTCTGACTGAAGCTAGATTGAGGAGGTACGACCCAACAGGAATCTACGACGAATAACATCCCCGCAACTTCAACATCGTGGTGTTGCAGGAACTGACTGGATAGAAAGTGTGGAAAAGTGGGCATCGAAGAGCCGGTCGACCGGCTGTGGCATCACCAATGAAGTGGGAACAGGATTTGTAGTGATAGGCAAGATGCGACAAAGTGTGATCGGTGGCAGCCGGTCAACGCAAGGATGTGCATGTTGAGAGTTATGGGCCGTTTCTTCAACTACATCATCATCAACGTGCACTGCCCAGACGAAGGGAGCCCGTAACGTAGAAGTGGCTCGAGACTACGCGCAGCAGTTAGCAATGACTTTACCAACGGAAGAGCAGCTTGGCGCAGCTACCCTTGAAACTGGCTGCAGGGATATACAATCCGCCGTAGGTAGAACCCTGGCCAGCACTAGGCACGTATTCGTATATAGACAGGCGCGGAACAATCAGAATTCAGTGTTCCGGAGGAAGAAGCACCAGCAGGAAGAACGAGACCGCGAAGCGATGGAAGAGCTGAACCGCTCGCGCAGAGGCTTTGTGCCACAAGCTGACATGTGCTGAGACAATCACGGGAAGAAGGTGGCGGCAGCTTTACGATGAGCACCTCAATGGCGACGTTGTAAGCACCGAAGGTGGCATAGTAACAGATCCAGGAGTAGGGGAGGGTGGGGTAAAATGCACCCCCTAAGCAAACATGGCCCAATAACTAAGATGAAGATGATTTTAAGGGTGTCTTGCGTTTTGGAAGTTAGTTCACTTATTTGACTAAGAGACGCCAACTTCTGGTCCGCGTGATATCAATTTTACCTATTTATATTAACAGATTAAAAAAGTGTTGCGTTTTGGGTGCTGAAAAACTGTTGGGGGCAAAACGCACCTTCAGGTGGGGCAATACGACCTCTGGCATTTCCCGCTTTGGATTTTAATGAAATACCAGGCGGCTCCATCGAATTGTTTACTGCAGCAAATGGAAGGTGTAGGAGGCGGATGATAATTAATAGGTTAGGGGAAAGAGGGGCATAACGCCCCGGCTAAGCATATGTGGTCATAAACCTCGAATGATGCTTATTTTAAGGTTGAATTCTGCCTTGGAGAGCAGTTTACTCCTTTACCTAAGAGACTTCAACTTTTGGCCCGCGTGCCCACAAAATTTCCCATTCAAATAAACAATTCAAAAATGTGTTACTTTTTAGGTGCCGGAAAACTGCAGGAGGCAAAACGCCTTTTTGGGTGAGGCAAAACGCCCGCTGGCATTTCCCGCTTTGACTTGTTGTGAAATACCAAGGGGCTCCATCGAACTCTTCCTAGCAGCAAATGAAGGAGTAGGAGGCGCGTGGTAGTTTCATTGGTTGGTTCCATATAATCAGCGCGCAATGTCTTAATTTCTGTGCGCTGAAAATTAGGAAATCTTTCCAAATGTGGAAAATCGTCGTTTTTCACGCTTTTCTTTCGACAATAGCAATCATTCTTGGGCTTAATCTGCTCAGTTTGAGTTCTAGTTTGCTTGCATCTAACGGAAACCTCCACAATATGATGAAATCGCGTGAAGGCGTTTTGCCCCCGGGGGGCGTTATGCCCGCAGTTCCCCTACTTCCATATAATCAGAGCGCAATTGCTTAACTTGCGTGCGCTTCAAATTAAACAATTATTCCAAATGTGGAAAACCATCGTTTTCCACGCTTTTCATGCGAATATTCTTGTCATTCTTGGGCTTGTCCGGCTCAGTTTTACGTCTAGTTTGCTGGGATCTGACGGAACTTCACACTCTTAGAAAAAATCGTGTAAATTTAAGTTCTCTTGGATGCACATAAAAGGAGCGGCCTGTTTCACACAAATTTACATCTTCTATCACAAATAAAGTCGAGCTAGCAATCGCTAGAGCCGAAGCAAGAGATAAAACATATGAAACAAAATTATTGAACTAGATTCGAACTCCGGTCCTCTGAGTGTGAGGCGGGCACTTTACCTCTCAACCAAATTACTGAGTTGAGAGAGAGACGATAAAAGTGAAACTGTTTTAACGTACCTGGCCAGACAGGTTTGTTGACATCTAGTGCAACCAACTCGAACTTACGTGATGGATGTAAAATTGAGTCAAACTTGCTATTCAGTTATGAAATGTTTACGTACGTTGATGGTTTACGTCACGTGTAAATTCCTAATTTTTTAAGAGTGCATTTATATATTGAAATAGCGTGAGGGCGTTTTGCCCCGGGGGTGCGTATTACCCCAGGTTCCCCTATGTGCGCAGGAAGAAAGATTTCCAGCACCTAACCTCCAAGAGATTGAGGAGGAGGTTGGCCGGTTGAAAAACAACAATGGCAATGGCGATCAACTACCAAGCGAGTTTCATAACTTTCCGTATCTCGCGTGGTTGGCCACCACGCTAATGCTGAATACAAAAAGCGAGATTTTTTCAACGTGTTGTACAAAATACAACAGCGCGATCACTCCAGGGTTGAATACGGTGGAGAAGCACTGGTGAGAGCACTTCACTGGGTCATTACCAAGATTTGGGAGGAGGAAGTATTACCGGAGGAATGGATGGAAGGTATCGTGTGTCCCATCTACAAAAAGGACGACAAGTTGGATTGCGGGAACTACCGCGCGATCACACTACTGAGCGCTGCCTACAAGATACTCTCCCAAATTTTATGCAGCCTTCTATCACCGATTGCAAGAGAGTTTGTAGGGCAATATCAAGCTGGATTTATGGGTGAACGCGTTACAACGGACCAGATGTTCACCATCCGCCAGGTGTTGTAGAAATGCCGCGAATACAACGTGCCCATACATCACTTGTTCATCGATTTCAAATCGGCGTATGACACAATCGCGTGCGCAGATTTTTCTTTTTTCTCGCTTATTCTCTTTAATAAACACAAAAAGGAGCGAGATAAAAGAAAGGGCAAGTGCTTGATACACAAAAAAGATAAAAATGTTTTTAACGCATACTCCTGCGGTATTTAAACAATTCTCACTTCAAAAGCCGCATAATAAAAATCGACATTGATTATGTGCGTCTCCAGCTTTAACGCATGAATGGTTTTGAGTGAAGAAGACCTACACATCGCTGCCGTTGACATCGTATCGATCGATCGACCGACCAACTACGAAAGGGGTTCCGTGCTTTCATAAAGGGTCTAATTATACTCTTGAAGCTCAGCAGCAAAACCTCACATTTCCCAGTCCAGACTTCATTTCATTGCGAAACTCAATCGTTTCGTACTCAGTCATGCATGAAAGAGGATATAGCTACTTCAGACGAATGCCGCTGCCGCCGCCGCCTTTGCGTTGCCACAATGACTGAGGTAGTCGATTACTGGGGCGCAATCATAATCATCGTCACTACTGGCGAAAAGGAACTTTGCGGGAAAATGCTGATCGAAATCGATGGGCAAATGGGCAACGACGACGCGACGGTATCCTTTCGTTCGAACACCTGTCGCAGTTCACGCGCGCCCTTCAGTAGAGCAGAAGCCACGCAATGGCATTGAGTAAATTTGCCACCACAAGCGTGTGCTAGGGAAAAAGCGCATTCGCATCGTTACGCATTGACATTACGCTCGATGGGAATTTGAGATCAGCTCGTCGTCGTCGTCGTGGTACTAGTAGCGCATTAGGGAACTTATTATAACTCCAGCAGGCCCCAGTTGGTTGATAATTAGATTAAAAACGAAAATGTGGGTGGTTGTTATCCCAAGGATGGTGTAAATGAGCATATTCTAACTACATCTAAGTGACGGTTTTCTTTTATTGTGGCATACAAAGCAAAAGGATTAAAGCAGCTTCTGTTTGATGTCACGGTTTTGTGAACTCCAAACGGTCGGATTAAATATAAGTAGAACCTCTTTTTCAAAGAGAAAATAACATTTTTCTGCTTGTGAAAATCTAGTTAAAGCAAAGGCAGAGGTGAGTGGGTGAGTCTTTAGTGAAAAAATGAGCACGATTTAACGATTTTTTTTTCTTTTTGCAGCTTTGCAGACACGTTTCAAACATCAATTACAGGATTTGAAGAGATTATGAAAACACATTTACATTCGCAAACATTGCTTTGTACGTACAATTCAAGTATAGGGGTGATATGAAATCTAATAAGTCAATTTTGTCGTGACACTCACCCAACAAAGTAGCAATGAACTTGCGCAAAAAATCTTCAGCAAGTAGCACTTTTTTACGTTCTCGCACCGAACAATTCAATTGCAAGAAAGCATCTTCCAACATTCGGGATTGCGTGAAGCTGTGTTTACTTTAAGATAAACCCGTTTACATGGCAACCTGGATAACACGGCATCGCTAAAACGTCAATCGTTCACTTGTTCAATCTCTTCAGTTACAACAAATGAATGTGATTCATCGTTTTCCCCATCGCGATATGATGCAATATTTCTCAGAATTTCCACGATTCTATCTGCACGAGAAGTTTTATTTTCTCTTCCAACATTAGGGACCATCCTCCAGGTGGCAGGTAATTGTACACCTCCTTTGTTTGCGAAGCACTCTCCACTTTTCACAATGATGGCCCCCTGCTGACCAACACAGCTTAAAAATCCTACGTGCCACCTCGTTTCGCCCCGTTGTTCGTGATGATGCTGATAACAGAACAAACATCGCCTCGATTTCATAGAATCAACGTTCCAACTCCGCTTGGAAGGCGCGCGCTCGTTTCTCATCGTTGGGGATTCACAGCCTCATGGTGTGGGAGCTGGCAAAGTCCGGTACAGGTTCCACATTTAGACAAGTACATCCTGGATGTATTTATGGTTCTGATCAGAATTTTTGTTACAAAATTGGTCGTATAATAGTTTTAGATTTTTTAGATCGTAAACTCGAATTGCTTAAAATTTTAGATATCACTCTCAACATAGGATTCAAATAAACAATCTTGCCATATTATTTTCTAGTTTGTTGTACAGAGGAGGGTAAGTCATATATATTTCGTCTCACGTTGAGGCCCAATTAGCCATAGCTTTAACGGCGTGGGAATTCAGCACAACCTTAGTAAAGGTAATGGGTTCGATTCGCGGTCGGTTCTGGAACTTTTCATAAATGAAATTTCATTGACATACTAGGGCATAGAATATGTTTTTTTAACTGTATTAACGAGATTTTTAGCCCTAGGCTAGTTCTTCTCGGGACCCACGCTTTACTTCCCTTCCGAAGGAAGAACTCACATTTTGCGAGTTTGTCGGGAGTGGGATTCGATCCCAGGTCCTCGGCGTGAAAGTCAAGTGTTCTAACCATCACACCAGGTCCGCTCCGCATAGAATATGTCTTCGTACCTGCCATTCCTCAGTTAACAACTGTGGAAGTGCTCCTAGACCACTAAGCTGAGAAGAAGGCAGTGTCTCAGTGAGGACGGCACGCCAATAAAAAAAAAGATATTTCGTCAAACATTACTATAGAAGTTTTTAAATTTGTGTTTATGCATTCTGAGATACTCCACATGACGAAATTTGGCCTAATCTGATGTTCATCTGTTTTGATTTATAAAAAAAATGAAGCAAATTCTCCGTCCAACACTGTTTGGCTAGCACACAATCCTGCCGGATGATGCATCTAGCACGTGCACTGGACACATTAAATCCCTACGGCAACTCAGTACCTACATAGCAGGGAGCAGTTGGTATAAAACAACGAGAACAAGTTGGTTTGAGTGTTCATCCTCTTTTGTTGATGCCACTGTACTGCAGTGATTTGCATAACTCTGCCTGCCATCCATGGCCACAGACACTGACTACACTAAACCGTACCGTAGGTATACGTAGAACGTAGAGGTAGCCAGCTGGTGGGCCACTACTGGTTTTGCTGACCAACGACAAGCCGGTGTCCCCACAGCAACAAATGGCGAAGTGGCTGGCTGTGGTACGGTTTGGTGTGTGGTCCACATTTTGGCATTGTCATTAATCATGATTCGTTTGTCCTGCTCTCGCACACACAGCACAACCCAGTTTCTCTTACTTCCTCTAAAGCTGTACGTTTCCCAGTGGAAAATGGGTTTTTATGGAAATCTCAATGACACTTGGTAGCTCGTTAAAACATTTAATATCGTTTTGGAACCGAGCTGGGATGTAGTTTTTTTTTACAAATGCCGTTTGACCAAACACGGACATATTCATTGCTGCTAAGTCATTTTGTACGAAGAAGAATGAGAATATCGGACCTTTGCACTGTTGCGTTCATTATGTAAAGCACAACATCGGTAAATGGAAAGAGAATCTAACAACTACTAGACCTACACTGGCCTTAGGACTGTTTCGAAGAGAGAAAAGCTTACTAAAATGCAGAATTTTCTACTTGATACTTGATGGGCTACATCTCGTAGTTGAGAGTCTTCGCCGGATGAAATAATCGTCTCTACTGGTTTCGGTCCTGGGCCAATTGCTTCCAGTCACGTTTAGAGTGCTTAGGTCCTCCTCAACTGCAAAAAGCCAACGTGTGCGCAGCCTACCACGAAACCGACGGCCGCCTCCTGTTTCTCTACTGAATATGGTTTAAGCTTGTCATTCTTCGGGCATACGAGCTACCCGCCCAACCCACCTGCTGCGTTTTATTCGCTTCTTTATATCCATCTCTTTATATACTTAGTACAACTCAAAATTCATGCGACAAAGCCAGATTCCGTCGTCCAGTTTACCACCGAGTAATGTTCGCAGCACTTTACGTTCTAAAACTCCATAAGCTCTTCGATCAACTATATTTTAGAAGCTCGCTTGGTGAGAGCACTACACTGGGTCATTACCAAGATTTGGGAGGAGGAAGTATTACCGGAGGAATGGATGGAAGGTATCGTGTGTCCCATCTACAAAAAGGACGACAAGTTGGATTGCGGGAACTACCGCGCGATCACACTACTGAGCGCTGCCTTCAAGATACTCTCTCAAATTTTATGCCGCTGTCTATCACCGATTGCAAGAGAGTTCGTGGGGCAATATCAGGCTGGATTTATGGGTGAACGCGCTACAACGGACCAGATGTTCGCCATCCGCCAGGTGTTGCAGAAATGCCGCGAATACAACGTGCCCACACATCACTTGTTCATCGATTTCAAATCGGCGTATGATACAATCGATCGAGAACAGCTATGGCAGATTATGCACGAATACGGATTCCCGGATAAACTGATACGGTTGATCAAGGCGACGATGGATCGAGTGATGTGCGTAGTTCGAGTATCAGGGACACTCTCGAGTCCCTTCGAATCTCGCAGAGGGTTACGGCAAGGTGATGGTCTTTCGTGCTTGCTGTTCAACATTGCTTTGGAGGGTGCAATAAGAAGAACGGAGATAAACACGAGTGATACGATTTTCACGAAGTCCGTTCAGCTGCTTGGTTTCGCCGATGATGTTGATATTATAGCTCGTAAATTTGAGACTATGGCGGAAACGTACATCCGACTAAAGAGAGAAGCCAGGCGAATCGGATTAGTCATTAATGTGTCGAAGACAAAGTACATGATGGCAAAGGGCTCCAGGGAGGAATCACCGCGCCCGCCACCTCGAATTCATATCGACAGTGATGAAATCGAGGCGGTTGAAGAATTCGTGTACTTGGGCTCACTGGTGACCGCTGACAACGACACCAGCAGAGAAATTCAGAGGCGCATTGTGGCAGGAAATCGTGCTTACTTTGGACTCCGCAGAACTCTTCGATCGAATAAAGTTCTCCGTAACACGAAGTTAACCATCTACAAAACGCTGATTAGACCGGTCGTCCTCTATGGGCACGAAACATGGACCCTACGTGCAGAGGACCAACGCGCCCTTGGAGTTTTCGAACGGAAGGTGTTGCGTACCATCTACGGCGGAGTGCAGATGGAAGACGGGACTTGGAGAAGGCGAATGAACCACGAGCTGCATCAGCTGCTGAGAGAACCAACCATCGTCCATACCGCGAAAATCGGGAGGCTACGGTGGGCGGGTCATGTCATCAGGATGTCGGATAGCAACCCGACTAAAATGGTTCTCGAGAGTCATCCGATCGGTACAAGAAGACGTGGAGCGCAGCGAGCTAGGTGGGTCGACCAAGTGGAGGACGATCTGCGGACCCTACGCAGAGTGCGGAACTGGAGACAAACAGCCATGGACCGAGTGGAATGGAGGCGGCTACTATGTACAGCAGAGGCCACCCCGGCCTTAGGCTGACCGGTAAGGTAAGTCTTCGATCAACTTCTCTAAACGTTCACGGTTCATGGCCGTATGAAGCGATCGGAAGAATCAGAGTCTTTTACTATCCGAGTTTTGTCTTCGTTTGCAGCCTTCGTTTTGAGACTTCAGCTGGTTCAGCGAAGCCTGAATCCGTCTTCTCACCTCACGAGTAACATCATTATCGCACGTCACTAGAGTACCAAATAATGCGAGGTATGATCTTCAACCGGAATCGCTCAAGTAGTTTTCGTTCAGTGCATTATTTTTCCGTAACCGGAATGGTCCAGAAATTTTACACAGCAAGCCCCATTTGATTTGACGTTTCGTTTCAGCTCCGTCCTAGGATCCGGAATAAAGCAACGCTTTCTCATTTCTTAAGCGATTCCTTGCCTGAATTTCCCACGAATCGAGATGGGCCAAGAAATTTCTTACGATCTGCGTACTGCCCATTAACCCTTCAGCGCGCGCGCTGTTGTAAAAAGTACAACACTACCAAAAAACCTAGCTTTTCGTATACAACGCGAGCGCGGTGCAGCTTCGGTTGCTTGATGGCGCGCGTCCTGGAAGGTTAAGCGGAATTAAATTTAGGACGTTCTTGTTGGAGGCCAATTACGCTGCGTTGAGAACGATAAAGTACTCCTGAGTTACGATAGGGTAGCGAGCCACTTGGGCATTGGTCGGTATTTTGGGCACTCTTCGCTACAGCTCAATCAATTCCAAACCAATTGACTTGAAATTTTGTACACAGCTAGATAGTATACGTATCTCACAGCATTCCAAAAATTGTGTCAATTGGTTCGAAATTAGCTAAGTTATAGCAGAAAAGTGCCCAAAATAGGAGCCCTGCCGAGATGGTTCCACTTCCCTACTTTTTGAAGTCTCTCTGGATTTCAGCGGAAGCTATGTTGAGAAAACTCATCAACAATGCTCTCATGATCTTAATTTTATTTTTTTTTATTATTGCACTTTTTGAAAGTATCTTGCAATATAGGGTGACATTGGGTATTACCGGCAGGTTTGTTCTCTTTGTCATGAAAGGTTTTTGTCGGCCAAGTTGCCTGAAACTTGGTCGTATAATTCAGTTTGGTTGGGAAAGATTTGAGACCAAGCTTGAGTTTAACAGGTTTTAGAAACAGAAAAAAAAACCCTTGATGAAGAGAACAACGTGGCCGAAAGTACGTAAGTTCCCTTATACATATACACTGTGGTGCATAATTGATCGGACAAACGATGATTTTCATACAAAATTACCATGTTTGAGATGCTGTAACCATGGTTTGCTTTGATGTATTGACCTCAATTTTTGACACGGAACTACCAATATGCTGAATTTTACGTATAAGAAGTACAAAATATTTTCATTCAAAGGTCTGGACGTGACAAGGCGTGCAAAATGTGCAAAAGTGATCGAACAACAGTAAGGTGATCTGTTTGAGCAATGTAGCCAGTTATTTAAACAATTTTGTCTCATCTTTTAAAATACCTAATGATTCGTAATGTCCGAACATGCGTTTTAAAAAAATTAGCTCAAACTTCTCTGTCTCAATTCTATGTCCACCGGTGTCACCGGTCGGAGTAGCACCTTAATTATTGTATGTTGATCGATCAGTGCTGCCATCTGAGTGTTGGGAGCACTAGAAGCAAGTCATGATTTTTATCCTTAAGTTGACACTTACAAATAAATTCATTCTAACTACAACCACCAAACTATCAATAGTTTTTGGTGACGAGATTTTTAACGAACGAGCATCAGCAGAATGAGTCCCGAGTTCGAAGTAAGCCTTTTAAGGATTCCCCGAATATTATTGTATGGCTCGTAAGATTTCTCGAACACCCCTCCTCCCAAAAACCCTTACGTAATTAATGGACAGCCCCTTAGTTTTGATGGACATTTTTATTTCATAACTAGCTGTACCGACAAACGTCATTCTGCCTGCCTACTGTGTTTTTTGACATGCAGCTCTGTGGAAAAAGGCCCCGCAAAACGGGATTTCAAACTTTCTCGTTTTCAGTGCGTTTCCGGTCGATTTTCCCAACTATTTTTCGTACGAACACGTCATAGCCCTGCACGAATGAATTACTGAAAGAATGGTGTAGATCCGTTGGCCCGTTCCCGAGCCTATTCGTGACATACAAACACCAATCCATTTTTATTTATATATAGATAGATAATAGATAATGGTCTGTGGGGGCACCGTGTCGTCACAAATATGAGGCAAAATGACAGCAGTATCAAGTCTACGAATAGTAGGCCGAATCATCTTTGTTACAGTAATATCATTCCGTAGTTTGATTTTCTATTTGTAATTGGATGTTTCAATTCTGCAAGATGAAATCCATTTTTCTCTCGCGCAATTAATTTCCAATTCTGGATCCTACAATAACACAGCGCAACATTTTTTTGTCTCAAGAGCAAACTTATGTGTCTCTGACAGATTTTGGGTCGCTGAATCCGAATCCGGGCTCAGATTTGCTCCAGCACGTCACAATTTTGAGCTACACTCCAATTTATAGGGCAACATATGCGTTTTTGGGCTTTTTTGACTGCCAGCCATTAAGCATGGAAATATTTTTTTAAACAACCAAAAGGTAAATTGGTCAATTAACATCTAAATCAACGACTAATGCAAAATTTTTCGTTTTACCAAATCAAATTTGATAGTTTTAAGAGATTTATGTTAGGTACGATATTTCCCATACAAGTCACCCTCCAAAAGTTGCATGCAAGTTTACTTACTAACATAAAATGCCTAAATCTATCAAATTTGATTTGGTAAAACGATATATTTCGCATGAGTCGTTAATTTAGAAGTTAATTGACCAATTTACCTTTTGATTGCTTAAAAAAAATATTTCCATGCTTAATGGCTGGCAGTCAAAAAAGCCCAAAAACGCATATTTTGCCCTATAAATTGGAGTATAGCGCAAAATTGTGACGTGCTGGAGCAAACCTGAGCCCGGATTCGGATTCAGCGACCCAAAATCTGTCAGAGACACATAAGTTTGCTCTTGAGACAAACCAAAAGTTGATTTTTGTTACGCTGTGTAATATGTACAGCTTTCAGTTTTCCATGACAGTGCAAAGTGAGAAATAATTGGCCAGCTCAATATTTTTGTTTGTTGGCATTCAAACGCGTATTGAAGTTTTTAATTGAATTACAATTTTGTTGTTTGTGACCAAAGCGCCCACACTCTTTTCATCGTAACTGAAATTGGCCTCTGGCAGATCC